>NC_034195.2:49235047-49357547 GCF_002021735.2 Oncorhynchus kisutch
AATCAGATGAACCATAAGCATGTCAATCTTTTGTGGTGACTCGACGGTGACTGCACACACACACATGCCCGCACACACACTCAGGGCCGTAACTACATATGAGGACACCGAAGTCCGGACCTCTGTATTCTTTTCGTATTTGAAAAAAACAAAAATGTTGGAACTTGGTTGGGGTCTCATCTTACTGTTGACAGTTAGATTTTGTCTGTGTTTTATATATCTCCACACTATGAGGCTGGAATTACTGTGAAAATTATGATCATTCCCTTTTAGTGTAGGAGCTGTTGGTGGGATGGAGTTTTGGCAAATTAGTTCATAGACCAATAAGACAGTTCCAAACCTTTCTGTAAATAACAGCTAGATTTTAGACCCAGGTCCCAGACAGTCCAAGCAACATTTTTGCTAAGAAGCTTTTGTTTTTTTTCCCCATTTGAATTGAAAACAACCACAGTAAGGTACTTAATTATTACAGAGAAATTATTTGATATTGAGATGAAAACGTGCGTATTGGATTTTTTTTATAAAATACTTTTTCTGCTAACAGATCCCTCTGTACTTATTAAATTATTAGTTTTTAATTCTGGTGCTGAGTTAATGTGTAGTGGCTAGTATATAGCTAATAAGCTATGTGTTTGTAGATAGACGGAGGCAACAGCAAGCATTGTGATAATTGCAGGAGTCATTTTGGCTTGTTTTTGCTGTTCTCCAAATATCATTTTAGCATTCACTAAAACTCAGATCCTGGTTACGGTCCTGCACACACTTGCACACGCAGACACATATTACACACACACACACACTGTCCCATTTGACATTAAAGACACACCCCTCGCTCTTCGATGTCGGACTGTATTTCACCTGACAGACAGGGAGGCGATTCTTGTACTTGTACAGCCTACTGGGCTCCGAGAGAGTTCCTCTCTCAAGTGATCATGTGAGTGAGTCTCTGAACTTACAATGGCTAGCCCCAAGTCGTTATACTTTTTTTCCTGTGCTTTGCGCTATTTGCCTCACACTCGTGTGCTTTGTTAACTATGAACTTGCTTGTTTACCCAACCGTGGGACAGACTTTGTTCCCACACTCAGGACTCTGACTCTCTTTTGATTACACAGACTTTTGGCCTCCCATCCTATTCTAACCACCTCTCGCCGGCTTTGTATACATGTTAGCTGATGAAATTGCTGTACAATATCATCTTGTTGCCATCTGGTGCACATTCAAATGTCATAAAAATATCAACACTGTTTCTAGCCCCAATTCTGACTTGTTCTCTGATATCGGTTTCACTGATTTCTGCTCTCGTAAAAGCCTGGGTTTTCTGCAAGTTAACACTAGAAGCTTATTACCTAAAATGGATCAATTGAAAGTGTGGATTCACAGCTCCAATCCAGATGTGTTGATCGTTACTGAGAGGTTATATCCTTTTTTGGCAAGACAGATCTTCCAAAGGTGGGGGAGAGGCAATCTTTACCAAGGATCACCTTCATTGTCTCCACCAAGTCTGTCCCTAAATAATGTTTTGCTGGGTTTAAGCATTACATTTTAAAATAGCTCTTTGTTGACAGTTGCTGGGTGCTATCATCCTCTATCAGCACGGGCCTGTACCCTAAACTCTCTCCTGGCCCTTTACACGCTAAGTCTGAATTTGTCCTGCTTGGTGACCTAAACTGGGACATGCTTAAACAACCTGACCAAGTCCTAAATCAATGGGACTCCCTAAATATTTCTCAGATTATTACCAATCCCACAAGGTATGACTCCAAACACCCAGAAAAGGCAACTCTCCTAGATGTCATCCTCACAAATAATCCTGATAGCTATCAGTCTGGTGTTTTCTGTAATGACCTTAGTGATCACTGTTTTACAGCCTGTGTTCGTAATGGCTGCTCAGTGAAATGACCTGTCCTGATTTGTGATAGATGCTTGCTAAAAAACTTTAATGAGCAAGCCTTCCTTCATGAACTGGCTTCTGTAAATTGGTATAGAATCAGCTTGATCCCCTCTGTCGAAGACGCTTGGACCTTCTTTTTAAAAAATATTTTCAGTGGTATTGTTAAAACAAACACACCCACATCAATAAAATGAGCATTAAAAACAGGTTTAGCCCCTGGTTCGACCGTGATCTGGCAGTTACTCCACCTCAAGAATTCCATTTAGGGAAAGGCTCAGCACGCATACTCAGGGTGACTGGCTCTCGTTCAGGCAAATGAGAAATAAGTGTACTCAGGCTATCCGGAAGGCCAAAGTTAGTTACTTTAAGGAGCAGTTCTCTCTCTGTGGGTCTAACCCCAAGAAGTTCTGTAAAATGGTTACAGACCTAGATAAATGAAACCTCCTCACAGCTGCCCATGTCCCTTAATGTTGATGTGGTTGTTACTGACAATTAGCATGTGGCTAAGCTCTTCAATCTCCACTTCATTAAATCCTATTTGACTCAGCAATTTTTTTATTTTATTTTTCCTTTATTTAACCAGGCAAGTCAGTTAAGAACAAATTCTTATTTTCAGCCTAGGAACAGTGGGTTAACTGCCTGTTCAGGGGAAGAACGACAGATTTGTACCTTGTCAGCTTGAGGATTTGAACTTGCAACCTTCCGGTTACTAGCCCAACGCTCTAACCACTAGGCTACCCTGCCGCCCCCGCAATGCCTCATTGCCTGTCTTTAATTTCTTCATCTCCAACCCCTTATAATGTGACAAGTCCCGATGCTCTTCTCTCTTTCCCCCCTGCCCCACTACAAAGTTTCTCCCTGCAGGTGGTCACTGAGTCCGAGGTACTAAAGAAGCTCCTTAAACTTGACCCCCCAAAAAAACATCTGGGTCAGATGGTTTGGATCCTTTGTTCTTTAAGGTTGCAGCCCCTATCATCACCAAGCCCGCCTCTGACCTTTTTAACCTGTCTCTACTCTCTGGGGAGGTTCCCATTGCTTGGAAGGCAGCCATGGTTGTTCCTTTATTTAAAGGGGGAGATCAAGCTGATCCTAACTGTTATAGGCCTATTTCTATTTTGCCATGTTTATCAAAAGTGTTGGAAAAACTTGTCAATAATCAACTGACTGGCTTTCTTGATGTCTATAGTATTCTCTCTGGTATGCAATCTGGTTTCCGCTCAGGTTATGGATGTGTCACTCCAACCTTAAAGGTCATAAATTATGTCACGATTGCCTTTGATTCTAAGCGATATTGTGCTGCTATTTTTATTGACATGGCCAAAGCTTTTGATACGGTAGACCATTCAAATCAAATCAAATCAAATTTATTTATATAGCCCTTCGTACATCAGCTGATATCTCAAAGTGCTGTACAGAAACCCAGCCTAAAACCCCAAACAGCAAGCAATGCAGGTGGAGAAGCACATTCCATTCTTGTGGGCCGGTTAAGGAGTATTAGTGTCTCTGAGGGGTCTTTGGCCTGGTTTGCTAACTACCTCTCTCAAAGAGTGTGGTGTATTTAGTCAGAACATCTGCTGTCTCAGCCACTGCCTGTCACCAAGGGAGTACCCCAAGGCTCAATCCTAAACCCCACTCACTCTTCTCAATTTACATCAACAACATAGCTCAGGCAGTAGGAAGCTCTCTCATCCATTTATACACAGATGATAGTCTCATTCTTAGCTGGCCCCAATCCCAGATTTTGTGTTAACTGCTCTACAACAAATCTTTCTTTGTGTCAACAAGCTTTCTTTACAATTAACCTGGTTGTGAACACCTCCAAAAGAAATGTTTGGTAAGATGAATTCCCCTCTTCCCACAGGTGTTATTACTACCTCTGAGGGTTTAGAGCTTGATGTAGTCACCTCATACAAGTACTTGGGAGTATGGCACGACGGTACATTGTCCTTCTCTCAGCACATATCAAAGCTGCAGGCTAAATTTAAATCTAGACTTGGTTTCCCCTAGTGTAATCACTCCTCTTTCACACCAGCTGCCAAACTAACCCTGATTCAGATGACCATCCTACCCATGCTAGATTACGGAGATGTCATTTATAGATCGGCAGCTAAGGGTGCTCTTGTTCTTTACCATTCGGCAATCAGATTTGCCACCAATGCTCCTTATAGGACAACATCACTGCACTCTACACTCCTCTGTAAACTGGTCATCTCTGTATACCCGGCGCAAGACCCACTGGTTGATGCTTATTTATAAAACCCTCTAAGGCCTCATTCCCCCTTATTTAATATACCTACTGCAGCCCTCATCCTCCACATACAAAACCCGTTCTGCCAGTCATCTTCTGTTAAAGATCCCCAAAGCACACACATCCGTCGCTCCACTTTTCAGTTTGCTTTTCACTTTTCAACTAGAGACAGGAACGAGCTGCAAAAAACACTGAAACTGGACACTTTTATCTCCATCTCTTCATTCAAAGACTCAATCATGAACACTCACTAACTGACAGTTGTGGCTGCTTTGTGTGATATATTGTTGTCTCTACCTTCTTGCCTTTGTGCTGTTGTCTGTGTCCAATAATGTTTGTACCATGTTTTGTGTTGCTACTATATTGTTGTCATAATGTGTTGGTACCATGCTGTGTTGTCCTCTTAGGTCTCTCTTTATGTAGTGTTGCGGTGTCTCTCTTGTCATGATGACAAAACATAGTTTTGTCCTATATTTGTATTTTTAATCCCCAGCCCCCGTCCCCGCAGGAGGCCTTTTGGTAGACCGTTATTGTAAATAAGAATTTGTTCTTAACTGTCTAGTTAAATAAATAAAAATATTTTTTTAAAGACAGGGTGATGGATGGACGGCCTCACTGAGCTGATCTACACACAAAGGAGATGATGATGTACACATGAAGGAGATGATGAAGTATTCATGAAGGAGATGATGATGATGATGATGATGTACACAAAGGACAGGGCCAGCAGAATCCAAGGAGTTCGTTTGAATGAGTGATAACAGGGAAACCTGGGCAGTGGGCAAGTATTCGTAAAACCTGAGTATAGGTGCTGATCTAGGATCAGTTTAACCTTTTTGATCAGAGTAGAGGTGCTGATCTAGGATCAGTTTAACCTTTTTGATCAGAGTAGAGATGCTGATCTAGGATCATCAAAAAGAAAGGAGGACCAAGGCACTCTTCATATAGTGAATTAAAATGCCTTTATTTGTATGGCATGTTCAATAGAAACAAAGTTTTAATAATCTGACGTGTTTCGGCTGCGTGGCCTTCGTCGGAGAGTACAAAGAAATAATACAATGTCCTCTTTTGAACAGCTTTTCCAATTAGCCCTAATTTGAAGAGTGAGTGGTTACAAAATTGATTGGACACACCTAGTAAGCAATACTATACCCATTAAAAGGTTAAATACTGTAGCTACGTTAACATAAAAATACACCTCCAAGCTAGAACACTTAGAAAGGTAGTTCTAACCTTAAATATGACTGGGAGAAGTGTCAAGAATACGAAAGCAATATATTCCCTAGTACACTAGAACACAGCAAAACATGAACAACAACAGTCTAAACATAGCTGAGGGCAATTGAGCAAAATGTCCACTAGATGACAGCAAATGGACCAATCACGACCCTACAGGAAGGGTGAAAAATCCCTATCTTCATTTAAACCAGGGTATTTAGTGGCCTGTAGTTTGTAAATCCATATCCTCATTTAAACCAGGGTATTTAGTGGCCTGTAGTTTGTAAATCCCTATCTTCATTTAAACCAGGGTATTTAGTGGCCTGTAGTTTGTAAATCCCTATCTTCATTTAAACCAGGGTATTTAGTGGCCTGTAGTTTGTAAATCCATATCCTCATTTAAACCAGGGTATTTAGTGGCCTGTAGTTTGTAAATCCATATCCTCATCTAAACCAGGGTATTTAGTGGCCTGTAGTTTGTAAATCCCTATCTTAATTTAAACCAGGGTATTTAGTGGCCTGTAGTTTGTAAATCCATGTCTTCATTTAAACCAGGGTATTTAGTGGCCTGTAGTTTGTAAATCCCTATCTTCATTTAAACCAGGGTACTTAGTGGCCTGTAGTTTGTAAATCCAAAAACGTTCCCTTTGGTTTAGTTGTTTAAGACGGTCCTCTTTTCTAATAGAGGCCGGAACATGATCAATACCCATAGTTTGTAGGGAGGCAGGGTTGCCATGGTGTATGGACTTGTAGTGCCTTGCCATGGGGTAGGATCATTTGAACCTTTTTGATCAGGTGCTGATCTAGGATCAGTTTAACCTTTTTGATCAGAGTAGAGGTGCTGATCTAGGATCAGTTTAACCTTTTTGATCAGAGTAGAGGTGCTGATCTAGGATCAGTTTAACATTTTTGATCATGCTGATCTTAGATCAGTACTCCTTCTCTGAGTTTCTTCATGAATGAAGGCCCAGACCTATGGGCCCCACAGGTCAGGAAATCGTTAACTTCCCACGTCATGCAGTTTATCAAAACACTTCTTGTGGCGGTTTCCCATGTTGTGGTACGACTACAATACGACAAGCGATATTAAAATGTTTACCAGAGGGCCAACATGTCCTTTCCTAATCTCCATTGTCTAATCTAGATGGGCCTAGCAATGATTGCTTGTCTGGGCCAATTATTTAGGCAGAAATGAATGCAAGAGCTGTTCTCCAGGATTACATCATCAAAATTCTTCACATTTCAGCATCCGCTGTTATCCTTTGTCTAATACTGATGAGCCTCTGGTTACTGTAGGCCTACCACACTGTCTCTGAGAGTTCGTAGAATACATAATAGGATTATTATTGTAGACAATGCAATGCTGAATAATATCAGGTGAAACACTGTCTGAAATGGCACCCTATTCACGATGATCATAGGGTCTGGTCAAAAGTAGTGTACTATGTAGGTAATAGCGTGTCATTTTGGACACAACCACTCTTTGTCACATGCTGGCATTCTGTAATATTCGTAGGAAAACAGACGATTTCAAATCTACACGTGTCTTTGTTCTTGGAAAAGATTAGTTCTTCGCTCCTCAACCCGAATCTATTCCAATGTCCTTGAATTACACACAGTATTAACATGTACTGTGTGTTCTCTCTGTACCTCATAAATCTGACGTGTGTCCTTTTGTTTCATAAACGGCCTTGGGGTATGAATGATTTCATTTTGTAAGAAGACTTCTTTCTCTAAGGTCTTCTGCTAGACTTAAAGTGATGTCATGCAAACGGTTGATACTAAATACATTTCTATGTCTATGTGATGATGACCCTGTAATCATATTATATGATTTTATTAACATACTTTCCTTGACTTTGCCTCATACATCCAATAGAATGGATCCTGCGTTTTCATAAACAACCATATTATGACCAAATGGGAGTAATGATGAGGGGTTTGGGATTTTATTTAAAACTGTTGGCAACAACTCCAACATATTAAATGCAGCACTATTATACAGTATAACGTTGGCTGTCTGTGGTCCAATCATTGAGAAATTCAATTAACCTTGAATATGTATAAAATGCATGTATTACAAAGGTATAGTAGGCTCACATTTTAATATAAACTCTACATTTGGTTTGAATAGCAAATGGGTTTGAATTTGATTACATTGGTATAGGCCATCATCAGAAAGAGCGAGGCAAGGCCTGACTGTGTCTTCCAGTCAGGAGATGTTTTAGTGCTGTTCAGAGGGACATCAATTATCTTTGCAGTGTTCACTGTGTCACATATATTGGAATTCCTCTCCCAGTATTCACTGTTCCTGTAACAGTTTCCCATGTTAGCTGGGAACCAATGGAATATTACAATGCACAAAGGAATGTCCCATTTGTTACCATCCACTGACCTACATGTACCCCACCACCACAGCCACCCTCATTCAACACTCCTTGTTCATTGTCCAGGGCCAGATAATTACCATTAATTGGATCCTGAGACTGGTTTCAAAGGAAATACATATTCTATAGCATACCTTTCATAACTCTAACAGGTAGGTATTTTCCCATGCTCTTTTAGAGGTTGCACCTCACAACAGATCTAGGATCAGCATTATTTGTGTTCTATATGACATGTGTATCAATACATAGGTCTACTATCAGCAGTGGCGATTTTATCATGTAAATCTTGGTGGGGCAAAAAAAATTAACTATGTGGGGATTAGGGTTGCAAAGGGTCGGACACGTTCCATAGGAAGTTAAGCCTGGTAAATTTGGGGAATTTTGCTTAAATTCATCAAAAAGTTACCTTATAACAGTGAACCTGGTGCAGAGATCAACAAGGCCTATGGTGTCATCACTACCGTGTCTCGCCACCTTGGCCTGGATGTGGGCAAGGTTCTTGGCAGTCTGGCGAAGTACACTTCCAAGCAAGGGCTTTGGGTTGGAGATGCAATATGGCAGTTGTGCCAATATATCTCATCAGCCACCTGGTGGAAGGAACTTTGTGGATCTGAGGCTCTTTCCCCTGTTGCCTCCATCATCCTCCAAATCCAACCAACATCAGTCGCCTCAGAGCGCAACTGGTCCTTGTTTGGGAACACACACACCAAAGTACGCAACAGGCTGACCAATACAAGGGTTGAAAAATTGGCGGCCAACCTGGCAATTTTGAGGCTTTTTGAATCACACAACGAGCCATTCTCAACAAGGTTGGAAAGTGACAATGAAGATGAGGCCTCAGAGTCTGATGTTCAAGAGGTGGTCATTGAGGAGGTCCAGGGAGAAGACAATGGAAACCTGAGATGAAGACAACCAAAGCTTTAGTTTCTAGACTATCATTTTACAGATGTATGTTGAAAATGATTTTGGGAGATGCGATGGATCATTGAGGGTCATTCAATATTCCCTTTCTTTTGTTGTTCAGTGAAATCATCCCATGTGAAGAGTCAACTCATTTAATTAAAGTTAAATTCGTAACTAAGATGTTTTTTTTATATATCTATTGGAAGGATTTAATCATTTGTAATTATGTCTACTTATGATAAGGTAAAAGGTTTATGTTTCTGTTTCCATATGATATGGTACATAAATCAAATGCAAAAGACATCTACATTTAAATGGTATTAATATCAATTTGCATATATTTCCGTTAATTCCCGTTAATTCCCATATATTCCCGTTAATTCCCACGTAAAGTTTCCACCTCTAAATATTTCCCAAAATGTGCAACCCTAGTTGGGATGCATGCCAGCAAAGTCATCACACAACACAAAAAAATACATTCATTTCACTATATCGGTGACAAACGGTGCCCACAAACTGTTAGGGCCGACATAAAGCTGTCCCAACAGCAGAGTCCCAACACCTTACCACTGCTACACCTGGCTATCAGCGGAGCCTTGTCTGGCAGTGAAACAGTTCATTCAGCCTCATTTACTGCCTTTAAAAACATAGCTGATATGGCTGACTTGCTTAAACAAATGTGGTTTCTACTGTCATTTGAGATGTACGGACTAAGGCATAAAGGGGACGACAAGCGGATAAGAGGCAATCCGTAATTTTGATTAAGACATTAATGAGCGAGCTAGGACGGACATAGTCATATAACTATTTGTTCAGCACTTTTGAAATGTACAGCGACAGAATTCGAGCTGCAACAAACACTCAAACTGGACAGTTAGCCACTGTCACTGATTCCTTCCAAACCACTCATTGTCGAATTTGCGATTTCCAACTTGTTGTTTATGTCTAATGGCCTATGAGCATCGATACATTTTATCTATCATTTCTCTTCATATGTTAAGGATTAAAAAGGGTTTGCCAGTAGATTGTTGACTTGATTCATAATGACTGCTAGCCAAGATTTTGAAAGTTGGTTGACATGGTCAGTCCAATCAAAGCTACTGTACATATAACGTGATTTGACGTCATTTTATCTGTGGCCAATGACCTTGAGACTTCTTGGAAAGACACTTCTAATGTAACTCTATGGCAGCACCCAAGTGGCTAGAATTTCGTAACTTTTGTCTTAGACTTGGCGGTGACGTTGTGTCCCCATGAGTGACAGAACACTGAGCCAATCACAGAGCACCATATTTTCTGCTGCCTTGCCCCACCACCACAGAAAGCACTGAGCTAGGCTGAAACACCTGCATTTTGGAGCTGCCTTACTCTAGAAAACAAAAAAGAGAATGTTTGTATGCAGCTTTATTAACGCAAACTGATATGTGACACGTATAAATGCCAACATAACATGTAAAACAGGCAAGCCCTGCCCCACCTGCCTTGAATAATGGGTCACCACTGCTTGGCATAGATTGTACAAGTGGACCTAAACCATTCCATAAAAATGCACCCCACACCATAACACTGTATCTCTGTTTCCTTTATTTGGGCAGTTACCAGGATGCCTACAGTCGGAAAAGAGTTTGTGCAGCATGCAAGCAAAATATAGTTTGTTGCATTGTGGCCACAGACATATACTCCATAGAAAGGATTTGTAACCTCTTACCCTGGCAATTTGACTGCTAAACTAATGGGTACTCAAGCAAATGGATGCCGGTCCTGATTTGAATGGGAACCGCCATCTATGGATTATATTTCTATAGTTGGTTGGTGTTGTCAATTTCAAAATACAATCGCGGGAAAAACGTACAGTTTGGAAAGCAAATGCCTTTTGCTGAATAGAGAGAACCAATATAATAAAATCAATTCTCAACAACTCCCAATTTTTTTGCTAACAGCCGCATTGATCACTTAATCCGGCCATGCTTAATCCGGCCATGCTTCTCACTGAAGTGAATTTACTGAGAGACCGCCAACGTGCGTTTCCTCAATATTCTTTTCAGTAAATTAACTCCTCCCACTCGAAATCCTCAAGCTTTTCCCTCATTGGCCGATTTGTGATATTCCGCCATATTCAAACTTCCGCCGTCACTTTTGGTTGGATTGATCGATTTACTACAGATTTCTTTCTTTCTTTCATCCATCGTTGCAATTTCCATTGTTTTGAATTAGCGATATTAGCTAGCTTCCTACTACACCCAACCTCTAAAATGGAGGAGTCAGAGGTGGGCGAATTATCTGTGGAAGACGAGCCGAAGAGACGAAGGATTTCCTTGAAGAGAACGTCCACGGTCAACTCGGAAACCTCCCCCGCCACTGTCAACAACTCCAAAAAGTAAGAAGCGATGGGTAATCTTGATACATTAAATGTGTGTTTCTAGACTAAAAAAATAATATTCAAGATTAGCCCGATTTGCTAGCCAGATTTGGAACCTAAAGTTTATCACATCACATGATAAATCCATTTCATAATGGTTCAATCAATAAAATATGGATTTAGGTTGGCCTTCATGTTACTGTGGCTAGTTAGCCAAACGTATCAAGCTAGGGTCCCTTGGTTTTAACGTATGGGTCATGTGCTCTGACATTTTCTAGTAAATTAGCCTCAAACAAATCGTTAACTATATTTCTGGATTTGCACTCTAGTAAGTTAACGTTAGAGTAGTTAGTTAGCTAAGTTAACATGTATTGGCTATACTAACTAGTAACGTTTATGTAGCTAACTAGTTTCGTTAGATTTTTTTATTTAGACAAAACAAAATGTGAAGTTTGAATAGTCTCAAATTTGCCTAAAATAGTTAGCTAGCTAACTACGTCCATAGCAGTACATCTGTGGACCACCCCACAGCCCTTTAGAGGCATCTGATGCTGAACTTACTATCAATCTCCTGAGGAAAGAGTCCATCAAAAGATAACATTGTTCTTCTATATCGGTGTTGTAGGTTTATCTAGAACACCTTTTCAGGAAAGTTGTATGCTTTGCCTCAAACATACTGACGAGACCACCATCGCATGTTGATTTTTGTCCACCCACACCAGACGCGATCAGGACACCCAGGTTGAAATGTCAAAACAAACTCTGAACCAAATATATTAATTTTGGGACAGGTCAAAAAGCATTAAACTTTTATGGCAGTGTAGCTCGCTTGCTGTTGCTAGCTAATTTCTCCTGTAATATAGAAAATACTCCGATAATTAATCCACAGATAAACGGGTAAACCGAGTAGGTTTTTAGTCACTTTCCTCCTCCAGACTCCATTTTCTTTGGACTTTATATGGCGGTTTGCAAGCTACATTGCAATACATTTTTAACTGCTTTTCGACCTGTCCTCCAATTTAATATAGTTTAAGAGATCGTTTTGATATTTCAACATGCTTGTCCTGGTCGTGTCTGGTGTGGGTGGACGAAATCAACATGCAAGTCTACACTTAACACCAAAAGTATGATTTGTGTGTGTGTGTCTGATTTGTCAAAGAGTCAGATTCCATACGCCCTAGGTAGGGGCATTTGGGTTGAGATACAGTATGAATATCTCAAATAGTGTTTTATTTCTGCCTTATTTCCTTTCTCTCACTGTAGACCTCCACTGTGCCGAGGGAGTTCCTTCACCTTTCTGACTCCAGGAACACCATGGGACTTCAGTCTGGTGAGTAGTACTAAACTAATGTAACGCCAACATCAATCCAGCATCTATCTCTGTCTTTCTCAATTACTACGAAGTCAGTCAATAAACTTTTAACACAGTACAAAAATAATTACTTGATTTATTTCAATGTGAAATGTACAGTGCCTTGTAAAAAGTATTATGTCTCTTTGTTTAGACAAGCCTAAGTGTAAGGAGTAAAATGTGGCTTAACAAACCACACAAATCACATAGATTCACTCTGTGTGAAATAATAGGGACTGACATGATTTTTGAATGACTAACCCCCCCCCCCCCCATACATACAACATCTGTAAGGTTCCTCAGTCAAGTATTTCAAGCACAGATTCAACTTCAAAGACCAGGGAGCTTTTTGAAAGCCTCATAAATAAGGGCAGTGATTGCTAGGTAACAATAACTCATCAGACATTGAATATCTCTTTACGTGTAGTCAAGTTAATAATTATGCTGTGGATTATGTATTAAACCACCCAGACACATCAAAGATACAGTTGTCCTGAACTGAGCTTCAGGACAGGAATGAAACTGCTGAGAGATTTAGTTACCATGAGGCCATTGGTGATTTTTAAACCGGCTACAGAGTTCAATGGTTGTGATGGGAGAAAACTGTAGTGACTCACAATAATTACCTAAAAAACAGAGTGAAAAGAAGAATACAAATATACTAGAAAAATAAAAATATTCTAAAATATGCAGGGAGGAAAAAAACAGCAAAGGAATATACTTTTTTGGTATAAAGAGAAGTTAGGTGGGACTAAGCAAAGACTAAATCCTAGAAGAAACCTGCTACAGTCTGCATTCCACCAGACACTGGGAGAGGAAATCACCTTTCAGCAGGACAATGAACTACAACACAAGGCCAAATCTACACTGGAGTTGCTTACAAAGAAGACAATGTTTTTGAGTGGCCAAATTACAGCTTTGACTTAAATCTGCTTGAAAATCATGAGCGAGTTTAGGAAATTGCTGAATAGCCATGATCCCCAACAGAGCTTGAAGAATTTTGGAAAAAATAATGGATAAATATTGCACAATCCAGGTGTATAAAGCTCTTAGAGACTTACCCAGAAGACTCGCAACTTTAATCAATGCTAAAGGTGTTTGACTCAGGGAGCTGAATACTTATTCAACTACTATATTTGTATTAATCTTTTATTATTTTTCTTTCATTTTGACATTTGAGTATTTTGTGTAGATCGTCAACAAAAAAATATGATTCAATCCATTGTAAATTCCACTTTGTAACACAATAAAATGTGAGGTAATTCAAGGAGGTCTGAGTACTTTTGCAAGGTACTGTATATTCACATTTTTAAATCTTGTGAAGGTTAGCAACACACTCATTCTGTATACGTGTTTATCTTTCCCACAGAAGAGGAAACATAAAGAGCCCAAGGATGATGACACTGTCAGTCTGTCCAGCTTTGACCTCAAAGTAGTAAGCCAAGGCTCCACCAAATGTTACAAGATTTCTGAGGATTAATACACTTGCATCACACGTCCCCGTCCCCCCCATGTGATATATGTATGTACAGCATGCCAGTAGGCTATATCCTGCCCCCCAATGTGATATATGTATATACAGCATGCCAGTAGGCTATATCCAGCCTCCCCCTCTAACGGCCTTGTGAGCATCACTGACTGTAGTCTAAGCCTTCTCTGGTACCATCTTTACAGAAGAGAAAACGCAAAGAGAAAAAGGAGGATGATGACACCGTCAGTCTGTCCAGTTTTGACCTCAAAGTAAGTTGACAGAGAGGAATGCCTCACTTCTAGTCCTTAGGAAACTTTGCTGTGTTTTAATATTTTATGTATTATTTCTTACTTTTGGCACAAGCATTTTGCTACACTCACAATAACATCTGCTCACCATGTGTATGTGACCTATATATATATATATATCTATATATCTATATCCTATATATATATATCTATATCCTATATATATATATATCTATCTATATCCTATATATATATATATCCTATATCTATATATATATATATCTATATCCTATATATATATCTATATCCTATCTATATATATATATATCTATATCCTATATATATATCTATATCCTATATATATATCTATATATCTATATCCTATATATATATCTATATATCTATATAGATATATAGATATAGATATATATATATATCTATATCTATATCTATATCTATATATATAGATATATATAGATATATATATATATATCTATATCTATATCTATATATAGATATATAGATATATATATATAGGATATAGATATATAGATATAGATATATATATAGGATATAGATATATATATAGGATATAGATATATATATATATATAGATATAGGATATATATATATATAGGATATAGATATATATATATATATATATATAGGATATAGATATATATATAGGATATAGATATATAGATATATATATATATATAGGTCACATATATATATATATATATATCTATCTATATCTATCTATATCTATCTATATCTATCTATATCTATCTATATCTATCTATATCTATATCTATATATATCTATATCTATATATATCTATATCTATCTATATCTATATCTATATCTATAGATATATCTATATCTATAGATATAGATATAGATATATATCTATATATATCTATATCTATAGATATAGATATATATATATATATAGAGATAGATAGATATATCTATATATATCTATATCTATCTCTATATCTATGAGAAGTGGAGTAAAGCAAATCGATAGGGTCGTTAGTTATATCCCCTGGGTGTGTATTCAGATTGCTCTCCGTAACAATGATTTCACTCCTCTGTATTGCAGGAGCCCAGTAACAAGCGTGTGCGGCCACTGAGCCGGGTGTCATCTCTGGCTAACCTGATCTCCCCTTCCAAGAATGGAGCCGTCCGACGCTTTGGTCAAACCATCCAGGTATGGTATATATCATGCTGTCATAAGTCCAGACAGAAGCCAATGGCACTTGACCTGGTAGCAGATCATTTTTGTTGTTGTGTGGATTTTGTTTAATGAACAGCAGGAAGTTATAGAGAAGGAGATTGACAGTAGTGGCATGGACAGAGTGGCACGGACAGAGAAGCCCGAGACCAGACTCTGGCGTGTCTAAATTATTACTCGTGTCCTCAGAACATGTCACTGCGGGGTGACAGCAAGTCGCCGGGGACGTCCCTGAAGTCGTGCAGTAAGGCAGCGGGCCCAACACCTCCCAAACGTAGAAACAGCACTCTGTGGTCTGAAACACTGGACGTTCACCAGAAGAGCACCTTCTCCACCAAAGAGATTAAGAGACAGGAGGTAACATACAACTGTAGCATACGTTATCATCATAGTTCAATGAGTTTTATAGATAATGCGTTGTGCCAAGCATAATGTAATCACAATATAGCATGCCTTATTGCTTTATTATAAACTGGGTGGTTTGAGCCCTGAATTCTGATTGGTTGAAAGCCATGGTATATCAGACCTTATACCACGGATATGACAACATTTATTTGTACTGCTCTAATTATGTTGATAACCAGTTTATAATGGCAATAAGACACCTCCTGGGGTATGTGATATATGACCAATATACCACAGCTAAGGGCTGTGTCAGGGAACTCCGCGTTGAGTAATGCATAAGAACAGCCCTTAACCGTGGTATATTGGCCATATACCACACCCCCTCTGGCATTATTGCTTAATTATCTATATATAGATAATTATCTATATTCTAATTGATCATTTAGCTATAATATTCCAAATGCCTGTATTGCAAGAATCACGTTTTTATTTAAACATAAATGTTTTTTAGTGTTTGTCTGCTTGTTCTCATGTTGCCTTGTCGTTCTCGCTCCTGTGCTGTGTGCACCTTCCCATTTACAAACACACCAAGCCCCCGCCGCCCACACCACGTACAGCTAACAGCAACAAAATAAACCGATATGATTTTTAGGCTGTGTCGCCCAGCCCTAGTATGTAGTAAGGGGATTGATGTCATAGTTAGCTGTTTGTGTCTGAGTTCGATATGTACTCTTTGTCTGGTATGGAATAAATGATGAATTCAGAAGTGGCAAGTCTTATTGACAACATAATGTTCTCTCTAGGCCATTCATGAGCTATCCAGAGGAGAACAAGACCTTATTGAAGACCTCCAAATGGCACGAAAGGTATAATAAATGATTAAATTAACAAGTTTGTCTCTTCCCCTCATGAAGCTGATTGACCTTAGCTTTCATTTCTTGTTCAACAGGCATATCATGATCCCATGCTGAAGCTTTCCATCATGACAGAGGAGGAGCTAACTCATATATTTGGAGATCTGGATTCTTACATTCCACTTCATGAAGGTACTAGGTCTTCATCATAGTCATACATTCTACTTCATGAAGGTACTAGGTCTTCGTCATAGTCATACATTCTACTTCATGAAGGTACTAGGTCTTCGTCATAGTCATACATTCTACTTCATGAAGGTACTAGGTCTTCGTCATAGTCATACATTCCACTTCATGAAGGTACTAGGTCTTCTTCATATTCGTACATTCCACTTCATGAAGGTACTAGGTCTTCATCATATTCACTACTAGCCTCAACAGGGATGGGGGTCAATTCCAGTTCATTTTAATTACATTTTAGATTCAAGAATTGGAGTTTACTTCCTAAATTGAAATGGAATTGACCCCAGCTCTAAGCATTAGTGTCAAAAGTGCTGCCAACTCTTTATTTGAGAGTTGGTGGCTACTGGTTTAGTAACCCCCAATATGCCCTCTGGTGGCTACTGGTTTAGTAACCCCCCAATACGCCCTCTGGTGGCTATTGGTTTAGTAACCCCCCCAATACGCCCTCTGGTGGCTACTGGTTTAGTAACCCCCAATATGCCCTCTGGTGGCTACTGGTTTAGTAACCCCCATTATGCCCTCTGGTGGCTACTGGTTTAGTAACCCCCAATACGCCCTCTGGTGGCTACTGGTTTAGTAACCCCAATACGCCCTTTGGTGGCTACTTAACCAGTGACTACGACAAGACTATTTGAAGAAGAAAAAAATCCTCTTCAAATAGAGGGCTGATGGTTTCGTTCGTGTGTTTCTCCTTGCTACAGACTTGTTGGATAAGCTTGCAAAGGGCACTGGTCCTAATGGAACAGTTGGTCAGATTGGACAGATCGTCGTGGACTGGGTAGGTGCCTCCTCTCTTGTGTATTGAGTTTATGGTATTTATCTGTGTATTTGTATATTTCTTTCTGGCTATTTTTTTTATCGCGAGAGCTCGGGTGAGTAAGATTTCCAATGTATTAATTACACTTTGCAAATAAACTTGAAATGTAAAATCTTTCTCGCATCGCCAATATTTAGAATGAATGTGTTTTGTTTATTTATGAAATGTAGTCCCAGCTTCATGCTCTCGCCCCCCCCATGTTGCCTTCATCCACAGATGCCATCTTTGACCTTCTTCTCCCCGTCTTTAGAGAGAGAGAGGAGTCAGCTGCCATCTTGGATCATCATCTTCTTCTCTTTGACTTAAAAAGCAGACATGTTTCCATGATCTGAAAATGACACTTGTCTTCTTCTCTTCCAAGTTTTCCTTGTCTGAATGCGTACAGGGATGAAACTCCTTTTCTTTCATTTCTTAATGTTTTGTGGGGGGGGGGGGGGGGGGGGTGAGAAAGAGAATGTGTCTTCATCACCCCCCTGTCGTCCTCTAGTTGCCAGGTCTGAATGCGTACAGAGACTATTGCAGTAACCAGCTGGCTGCCAAGGCCCTGTTGGACCAGAAGAAGCAGGACCGGAAGGTGCAGGACTTCCTGCAGCGCTGCCTGGAGTCTCCCTTCAGTAGGAAGCTGGACCTGTGGAGCTTCCTGGATATACCCAGGAGCCGGCTGGTGAAATATCCCCTACTGCTGAGAGAGATACTGAGACATACACCACCAGATCACCCTGACGTTCCCTGTCTGGAGAAGGCGGTTTGTAGAGAGCACCCACACTACCCTACGCCGCTCACATCGTCACACAGTTATCAGACACATCATAAGAGTTACAAATGGCACAGCCATACATGCTAATAGAATTCTACATGTATTAAGAGTTGAATTGACTGAAGTGTAACACTGTGATTCCAGATATCCATCATCCAGGGTGTGCTGTCTGACATCAACATGAGGAAAGGAGAGTCAGAGAGTCAGTACTACATTAATAAGCTGGAGTATCTGGACGACAGGCAGAGAGACCCGCTCATCGACAACTGCAAGACCTTGTTGTGTCACGGAGAGCTACGCAACAAGAGTGGCTCGGTGAGCATTGTTCAGACACGCTGTACAGCAATATAACCTGTTCTGTATGGCTTTATGCCCCCTCCAACTAACATGCATCCAGGCTTTCTGTTTTTCTTCTCCGTGTAAAGTTGATGAATCAAATGTATTTATAAAGCGTGTTTTACATTAGTAGTTGTCACAGTGCTTTACAGTACCGGGCGTTTTGTGATAACTCTGTGTTGTGTAGAAACTGCACGTGTTCCTGTTCTCTGAGCTGCTGGTGCTGACGAGGCCGGTGACACGTCACGAGCGGAGCTGCTACCAGGTGTACCGTCAGCCCCTCCCCATCAGAGACCTGGCTCTGGAGGACCTGCAGGATGGAGATGTACGCATGGGAGGGTCATTCAGAGGGGCCTTCAGCCAGGGGGAGAAAGGTGAGGAGTTATGGTCTGGGGCTCAATTGTTTCAATTAGACTTTCTTCAATTCCTTGTGTTCTTTTTCAAAAATGCGTTGGACAAGTAGATCTCAGGATTAAATGCCCAGTTTATGAGTTGCTGACACAATATCCTGTGTGTTGCTGACACAATATCCTGTGTGTCGTTAACACCACCTATATTTTACTGGGTTCATGATCCTATTGGGACAGATACTGAGACCTAGGAGATGTGCAGTTTCTTCCAGTTGTGCTTTAGGAGGTATTATATGTGGATGTGTTTTACTATGAACAACAGTTTTATATCATCATTTTTTTTCTCCTTCTCTTGCTGTCCTCCAGCTAAGAACGTGTTCCGCGTGACCTCCCTGGACCCGACCCACGGCCAGTCTCACACTCTGCAGGTCAACGACGTCTTCCACAAGCAGCAGTGGCTCAACTGTCTCCGTAGCGCCATCGACGCTCAACCTCAACAGCAGAGGGCGCCACTCAGACATCAGCACAATGAGGCTACAACCATGACCAGGGCCAAGCGTCGTTCTTCTGTGGTGTCCATGTCTGATATGGTGGGGGAAGGGGCAGATGAGAACGTCTGGCACCAGGTCGGTGAGCCAATCCTTGGGTGTAAAGGCACAGAGACACTCCCCGCGTCTGGTTCTTCAAGTAAAATCAAAAGAGAGTGGCGCCGTGGTACGCAGCGCAGGAGGAAAGAGACCGGGGTTTAGGAGAACGGAAGAGTCCACGGAGCCTCGTGGGATGTCTACACCTTCATTCATTTGTATTTTTACTGTGTCTTCTTCTTCTATGGTGTTATGTTGGACTTCTTACTTGTGATATTAATGTGTAGGCTACTTGTTTGTGAATTTCCATGACACCTGTCTGTCAAGTAGTGATTTTGCATAAAAGAGTATGTCTGACAATAGCAGTGATGTACCATGACGACCATGTAGTAAGCTATGTCAAAACCGTCCAATCACATCCGTCCAGTCTGTGCACTGCAAACCAATGAAATTGAAGAGTTCTGTAAATTTCAGGAGAAAAAAAGGTATTGGTTTACTTTACAGGGGAATGATATTTGTCAACCAAATTGACTAAAAATGGTTTACAGCGATTATGAGAATTAGGATTTTACACTTTTTTAAAAAACTTTTTTTTAATATACATGTTAAAATGACTAACTCTTTTTTTATACAAAATAGCACTGTTTTAGCTCTTAGAATAAGAATATATGTTGCTTGGAACTGGAATTTATTAACCACTTGATTTGATAAGTCATTATTTCTACAGGGTTGGTCAGTGTGTCCTTCGTTACTATTAAAAAGGCCTGTGCTGGCTTTGTTGAGACGTTTCTCTGTGTCCCAAATGACAGCCTATTCCATGTTTTTTTTTGGGGGGGGGGGGGGTTCAGAGCCCTATGTGCCCTGGTCAAAAGTAGTTACACTATATCGGGTTATGGGGTGCCATTTTGAGACTGGAGCCTCTTTCCATGCAGCACCATGTGTTGAGGTTGATCTTCAGTAGTGTACACAGTGCAGACCACATGCAAATATTAGTCAACTGTCTGATGTGTTGTTGTGGAGACAAAGGTGACAAAGGATGAAATGAGTATGTTGTTATGAGAAGGCTCGGTAACTTGTGTGCCGATTCTCTACCCTCCTTCACAAGGAAGTGTTCACTCTCTCACATTTTAAAAGTCTTGGATTAGTGTAAGTACGGCAGAAGGAAGTTTCAAACATATTCTTTAAACCAGCCCGTTCCTTTTAAATCCGTGAAGGAGAGTGCGCAAGTGTAGGGTATGAAGGCACGCCTGGAAAGAAGGGTAGAGAATTGGACTGCAACTGAGTTGTATTAATGGTGGGAACGTAAAGGTTTCGGAATGGGTTCTCTTGAGAACTGGTGGTGAGAGAAGCACGAAACTGACACCACAATCAACCACAAGTTATGCTGTGTGCAAAGAGGGGGGAAAGTATCATTGGAATGCTTTGTATGGATAGTGAAAAGGGAAAGACCAATTAAAGATTGTGAGGGGAAAATCTGTGAGAAGCTACCTGTGTTCCTTTTCAATTAAAAATAAAGAGCTTTGATGTTTGACTCGATGCTGTGAGATTTCCGTTTGTCAGCTGTCACTGGTGAAGAGAACAAGACCTCTGATGTGAAGAAAGAGGAAGTCCTCTTGTGTGTGTGTGTGTGTGTCAACATGCTCGGAAGCAGACAGTGACCGCTAAACCATGCTTACTTGCGCAATCGTTTTAACCCTGGAAAGCCCCTACTTCCATGGCTACATCCACCAAACAAGATGCTCCTTCCCCATTCTCCAACAGATTGTTAACTGTGACAGTTTGTCATTTCAGATAAAAGCTCATGTTAACCACACAGTAGTTCTGTATTTCTCAACAAGTATTGTGAATATGGCACTGCTTGGTGCTCGGTTTACATGTTCCAACATATAACACAATATACAGTAGCAGTTTAAAGTTTGGGCACACCTACTCATTCAAGGGTTTTTCTTAATTTTTTACATATTTCCTACATAGAATAATAGCGAAGACAAAGTTATGAAATAACACAGAATCATGTAGTAACTGAATAAGTGTTAAATCAAAATATATTTTATATTTGAGATCCTTCAAAAGTAGAGGCTCTTTGCCTTGATGACAGCGTTGCACACTCTTGGCATTCTCTCAACCAGCTTCACCTGGAATGATTTTCCAACAGTCTTGAAGGAGTTCCCACATATGCTTGTTGGCTGCTTTTCCTTCACTCTGTGGGCCAACTCATCCCAAACCATCTTAATTGGGTTGAGGTCGGGTGATTGTGGAGGCCAAGTCATCTGATGCAGCACTCCATCACTCTCCTTCTCAAATAGCCCTTACACAGCCTGGAGGTGTGTTGAGTCATTGTCCTGTTGAAAAACAAATTATAGTCCCACAAAGCGCAAACCAGATGGGAAGGCGTATCACTGCAGAATAATGTGGTATATATTTGGACTGCAATTTCTGAGGCTGGTAACTAATGAACGTATCCTCTGCAGCAGAGGTAACTCTGGGTCTTCCTTTCCTATGGCGGTCCTCGTGAGAGTCAGTTTCATCATAGCGCTTGATGGTTTTTGCAACTGCACTTGAATAAACTTTCAAAGTTCTTGACATTTTCTGGATTGACTGACCTTCATGTCTTAAAGTAATTTATTTGTTTATTTGAACTGTTCTTGCCAAATAGGGCTATGTTCTGTATACATAGCCCTATTTAACAAGGCATACCTGTTAATTGAAATGCATTCCAGGTGACTACCTCATGAAGCTGGTTGAGAGAATGCAAAGAGTGTGCAAAGCTGTCATCAAGGCAAAGGGTGGCTACTTTGAAGAATATAAAATATATTTAGACTTGTTGAACACTTTTTTGGTTACTACATGATTCTATATGTGTTATTTCATAGTTTTGATGTCTTCACTATAATTCTACAATGTAGAAAATAGTAAAAACAAAGAAAAACTCTTGAATGAGTAGGTGTGTCCAAACTTTTGACTGGTACTGTGCATCATTTATTTTCAGTAAAGCAACAATGGAAGAGTAAAAAGTATTAAGAACAATACAATCAATTAATATGATAACAAATTCATTTCAAGGGGTGTGCACTTGACCCCTGCGACAACACCCTCATTTCTAACACTCCAACCATACAGAAGAAGACAAAATGCAACACTTATAAACTCAAAATAGACAATATACAGTATTCATGGAATTTACATAAATCAAATCATTTGTATTATTTACATAGTTTATATACACATTATTCAAAATAAACATACATGTTTGATATTTACACAATCCTAAAAGCTTAGCTAAAAGATTTAAGAATTCAGAAAGGTTGGACAGACTAGCCTGGTCCCAGATCTGTTTGTGCCGTCTTGCAGTTGGCAAGGCACAACATCCCAAACATAAAGCGGGACAAATAGATCTGGGTACAAGCATAAGACTATGCTTAGTGGGAACGCTTAAGCCTAGATTCAATCCGTATCGTAGAGACTGAGGTGACCGCTGCATATCTCGGCTCAATCAGAAATGACCTTTACAGATGGTAACCCTTCGTATAACCCTTCGTATAACCCTTCGTATAACCCTTCGTATAACCCTTCGTATAACCCTTCATATAACCCTTCGGCGATACAGATTTGAGTATCGCCCTCCGTCTTTCGAGCATAGCTAGCTGACACCTGTCACATCAGTAAGCTTACATTCATATCCCTACTTTTCATTCTAGTTTAACTGAAACCTTAACTCAGACAAATGAGTTTGGGCTCTCTTGCTTCTAGCCTGGTCCCAGATCTGTTTGTAATTGTATAAAACAACTCCTATAGTCGTTGTCAATGTGTTTTTAGCCTGACAATGACAATAGGAGTTGGCAAGAACGCGCAAACAGATCTGGAACCAGGCTACCCTGCATCTTCATTCCCATCTAGTCTGAGTGCCAGTCTGTTTGTGCAATCAGCCATTGTTATGCTAATTGGTTGAAAAATGTCAGCATTACAATGAGTTGGCATTGACAAGAACACAAACAGACCTGGGACCAGGCTTATTCCTATGTGGTGAAATCGTTCGGCACAAGACAAAACAGACTCGTAAAAACGATGGGGCTTGTTAGAAGTAGGATGGGGCTTGTTAGAAGTAGGATGGGGCTTGTTAGAAGTAGGATGGGGCTTGTTCGAAGTAGGATGGGGCTTGTTCGAAGTAGGATGGGGCTTGTTAGAAGTAGGATGGGGCTTGTTAGAAGTAGTCAAAGTCCAAGTCCAGATCTGGTGGTGGCTGATATGAGAGGTAGCAGGTGATGCGATTGGGCAAGCCCAGTTTGGACACGTCGTCCAGGGCTCTTCTGCCCAGTGCTGTTCTCAGAGCTATCCTGCTGATCTGTTGTAGACTGAGGGGTGTATCTGGGAAAGAACGAAAACATGTCCGTTGAGATAATTATATTATATTAACCCTTTTCACACTGTTGTGCCAACCTGAACTGCATTGTGAGGTTCTAATATTTTCTTAAATATTTTATTTTCATATTGTCCTCTCCAGCATGGTTCCAGCAACTATGGTGGATGCATAACAACTACGGTGGATGCATAACAACCACGGTGGATGCATAACAACCACGGTGGATGCATAACAACTACAGTGGATGCATAACAACCACGGTGGATGCATAACAACCACGGTGGATGCATTACAACCACGGTGGATGCATAACAACTACGGTGGATGCATAACAACTACGGTGGATGCATAACAAATGCAGCTCAGCTCTGCTCAGTAGTGTGAAAATCTCTCTTTGAAGGTCATAATCTCTACACTTTTCCAGTATTTTCTACCTACGTGGCATGAATAAAATACTTACTTTCATAGAACTCTAGGCAGATATTGGTGGGAGAACCTTGACTTGTGTAGTTGATGGGCTTTTTGCCCAGGTTGTCCCTGGCATATATGTTCCCACCGAACTCAATCAGCAGCTCGATCAGATCCACGTTCTTTACTTTGGCTGCGTGATGGAGGGCCGTCTCGTGGAGCTTGGCAGCGTTTACGTTCGCCCCTTTGGAGAAGATGAAAAGGTTAGACTTTTTTTATTTTATTTTACCTTTATTTAACTAGGTAAGTCAGTTAAGAACAAATTCTTATTTTCAATGACGGCCTAGGAACAGTGGGTTAACTGCCTGTTCAGGGGCAGAACGACAGATTTGTACCTTGTCAGCTCGGGGGTTTGAACTTGCAACCTTCCGGTTACTAGTCCAACACTCTAACCACTAGGCTACCCTGCCGGGAAGTGGTCGAGACTACACATTCTGAAAACTACAACCTGAATCAAAAAGTACAGGACATTGTTTTGACTGCAAAATGTCAAGATCAAGTTATGGTTTGAATTGATGTAATGCTTCAAATGTCAAATCTCAAATATCACCTTTTTTTTTTTAAGGTTAGGTTAGGTACTTATTTACTTGAGAGAGCACAGTCCCATTAATAGTCTTTGAATGATCAGGAGCAAAACAACATTTTGAAATAATGTTACCACAATGTAGTCCACCCACCTGCATTGAGGAGGACCTTGGCGCAGTCAAAGTGTTGTCTGGCACACGCTACATGTAACGGTGTCCCGAAGTGGCAGTCATGGGCCTCCATCAGAGCTCCCACGTCTATCATGAGCTGAACGCAGTCAGAGTTACCTGTAACACACACACACACACACACACGTCAGTCATAGTTCGACACTTGGGTATTGAGGGGGACGAACTACACAATATCAATCAATCAAATGTATTTACAAAGCTTATTTTTTACATCACCCGATGTCACAAAGTGCTGTACAGAAACCCAGCCTAAAACCCCCAAACAGCAAACAATGCAGATGTATCCCATTATCCCAGTGTATGTGTGTGTTCTTTATACTGTGTGACTGCCGCGCCCTCGCCCCCTCTCACAACATGAACATGTACCCCCCATGCAGGCCTCGTGGAGGGGTGAGAAGGTGAACAGCGGAGGGTTGATCGTAGCCCCATGTTGTATGAGTAGTTTCACACACTCCAGGCTGCCCGCAGCGCAGGCATCGCACAGAGGGGTACTGCCGTCAATGTTCCGCGCATCCACCTGAGTGAGACAGACAGGCAGGCACACACAAATCAACATTACAGCACCTCAATTTTTAAAAATGTTCACTGATACCTCTCAAGAGTCCTTAAATAGAGAATCTGAACTATTGATGGTCCATTTTATAAAAAGTCGTATAACAAATCAATGGGTAATTTCAAATCTAAAAACCCTTAGGCTCCCAGGGACTAGCTCCCCCTCAAATTCTGAATTTGGCTTCTGTTCAAATGTCTCCCGGCCCTCACAGAAACAGTCACAGTTGTTTGCATGTAGGGGTTACTGCAGAGAAGTCACCACCCTAAGGATTCCCCCCCATTCCAGATTCAGCAGTAGTACCATTACCGACAGACCTATCACAAGAGAAAAATAGCCCTCTGACTCACGTGAGCACCAGCGTCCAGCAGCAACCGGACACACTGTGTTTGTCCCTGTATACAGGCCTCGTGGAGGGGGGTTATGGAGTCCACAGCCACTATGTTAACTGCTGCCCCTCCCTGGATCAGCTTCTGTAGCTGAAGAGCCTTTCCCTGGGCTGCTGCCTCGTGTACCGCCGAACGGTCTGTCCAGAACCCCAGGCCATGAGCTGCAGGCCCGGGAGGGAGGGAGAAAAGCAATGAATTCCTATATATAGGCTGAGGTCCGAAAGTATTGGGACAGTGACACATGTTTTGTTGTTACGACTCCCCCACTTTGGCACATCGTCCAATAGAAATGAATGGGAAATCATTTTGGAGTCACTTTTTTATTGTAAATAAGAATAGAATATGTTTTTAAAACACTTCTACATTAATGTGGATGCTACCATGATTACGGATAATCCTGAATGAATCATGAATAATGATGAATGCGAAAGTTAGACGCACAAATATCATACACCCCCCCCCATTTTTATTTTTTAATGCTAGCCTCCCATGTTATTGTAATGGTGAGAGGTTAGCATGTCTTGGGGGTGTGATATTTGTGTGCCTGTAACTTTCTCTCTCATCATTATTCACGATTCCTTCAGGACTATCTGTAATCATGGTAGAATCCACATTAATGTAGAAGTGTTTAGAAACATATTCTATTCTTATTTACAATACAAACGTGACTCAAAATGACACAATACATTATTTACCATGAATTTCTATTGGGCACTAATTAATCTGAAACACAACCAAAACAAACATCAAATGCATCCAACAAGTTTGTAGAGTCACAAGCTTGATGTGGTCATTGCGTGCTAGGAATATGGGACCAAATAGTAAACTTTTTACTACTTTAATACACATATAAGTGAAATTGTCCCAATACTTTTGGTTCCCTAAAATGAGGGGACTTTGAACAAAAAGGGCTGTAATTTCTAAACGGTTCACCCGATATGGATGAAAATAGCCTCAAATTATAGCTGACATTCTACCCCTTTAACTTCATTGTCACTGTATCATTTCATTTCAAAGTGCTGGAGTACAGAACCAAAACAACAACACAATTGGCCACTGTCCCAATATTTTTGAAGCTCTGTATGATACAGACAGTACATGCACATGTTGTATTGATGCCTATATCTATTTATTCTGCCCAATAACTGTTGATCTAATTTTCATGATACAAAGAGGGCAATTATATATTTTACAGTCAAATTATTTGAGCTCATTACACAAAGTAGGCCTTTAATTTATGTCTGTATGTATTATTAAATAATGTCCATTTGGGCAGGAGCTCACTGGAGCTGAGTACCAGTGTTGTGCCGAAAATCTCCCCCCTGCCAGAATTCTCCCTCTATGTTGAATATAACACACATACAGTCATTATTAATCCCCCCCCCCCCCTCCTCTTCTATCTTGGGACTGAAAGGACTGGTACACATCATAATTATTTTGATAGCTCATGTTGACCAGTAGTGTGTGCCACAGAAATGATTTGACTGTAGCCACAAAATTAAGGAAATTAAGGGGGGGGGGGGGGGGGGGGTCGGCAGGCAAGAAAATGGCCTTGCCGAACCCCCCCCCCCCCCCCCCCTTCCCTTCTAATTTCCTTAATTTTGCGGTGAGAGTCAAATAATTTCTGTGGCACCTATCAGAGTCAAATACTTTCTATAGAACAAACTTCACAGGATAGGCAACCCGAAATGGATAATGAATGTGTGTGTGTTATATTAAACACAGGGGGAGTGAAATGTAGGCAAGCATATTTCAGAACAACTACCAGCTCGAATAATACATGGGAGAGATTACGAATTTTGGGAAAGAGATTGATTTATAGACTAATACACTTGAAACAAATAGCCAAACCGAAAACTGTAAACATTACTAGTGCTTCCCCCGCGATCAAACCGCCATTAAAAAAAATGAAACAAAGTCTAACGTGATCATTGACAACTGCCTTGAAGGACACAAATAAAAATTATTTCTGCTACTAAGATCAGTGAAATGTAGGCTAAACTAACAACGGAGTGAAGAACAGAAATCTCAACTACCAAGCAAGTCGCAACAATGAAGCATTGAGTGTGTGCAAGGGGGGTGGGGTTCTGGCAGGGGGGTGAAGTTCGGCACAACACCGGTACCTCACACTTTCTAACGCTTCAGCTCTTGTTCCTACTATAAATATGAGCTCGAACGTATTGTGGAGCTCCTGCACCTAAATATAAATACTAGAGGCACCGAAAATGAGTAACGGCAACTATTTCAGTCCAAGTCAAGCAGTGAAAAAACACGGTGCTAGATGTTGAGTTCTCGCTGAAACCCTTTGTAGGCTCCAGAGCAATAAATCATTGGTCCAAGACACCGCTCTCACGACACGTGAATCCTGTCATAAACCCGCACCTCCCTCCCTACGAGGCTTACCCGTTGCTGACGTCCGCTGTCTGTCTATGTGATGGTTGGTGACATGCATAGGCATAGCCCTAACCTAAATGCATTACATCTAGACAACATTGGCTAGATCAATGATCTGGTCGGCAAAAAAGCTAGATACAGCGAATGAATGTTATATAAGGATCACCCAGGTTACCTACGTAGCCCACAAAATAGTACATGCTCTAATACACTGGTCTCTAGCTTGTTATAACAAGCTTAGCTGGATGGTCTCAAATTAGGTCAGTAAAACAAGGAAGAGCAGAACGTTTTCTAATATTAGGCCTGAATAAGCCAGCTAAATAAAATACTCAACAAGGGAGAGGCATGACAAATATTTTACTATAATTTTGATTGTGGGTTAAGCATTCATGCTGTTTACGTCATGAGCATTAGCCTCTTTGAACTTTCAGCCAGGCGAGACACAAATAAAACAACTCACCTATATCTCCAAACAGTGATGGTCTGGCACGAGTAATCTCCATTTAGCTATAGATATTATATCCTCTAGTCTTGCAGAATAAATTGATGCATTTTAAAACGCAGAGAAGACCAGTGAAGCATTGCTGCAGTAACGTTGTTGATAGTGGTGGATGATGGATTAAATTAGAAGCACACAGAACTAAAAAGAACATCAATGGCTTGTGGGATATGTAGTTTGTTGTAACCTGGTCTCAGAGTATTTCATATTATCCTATATTAGACACTTAATTTGATGTTACGTTTCTTATGGTATGTAATTCATTTGTGGTTGTCCATTACCCATTTCATATGATATGTTATGAATTACAATTCATATTATATTTTACGAATTTGCTAAATGTACAATATGTTAGGAATTCTCTAAACGTATGATATGTTACAAATTCTAGCTAAGTGGTTAACGTTAGCTAGCTGTCTAACATTAGCTAGGGGTTAGGGGTTAAGGTTAGGAGTTAGGTTAAAGTGTTACGGTCACCGTTAGGGGAAGTGTTAGCTAAAAGGTTTAAGGTTAGGGGAAGGGGAAGTAGTTGCAAAGTAGCTCAAAAGTAGTACGTTGTTGAAAAGTTGCTAATTAGCTAAAATGCTAAAGTTGTCCGTGATGAGATTCAAACTCGGAACCTTTGGGTTGATAGACGTTTGCATTATACGCCTACCCATCCACCCCTGCTTTCGTTTTCTGTCTTAAGTAACCGTCTGTCTCATGTAACCATATGAAATGTAACATATTCTAAAAGGAGTGTCCAGATTTGCATACAAAATTATATGAGATGCTCTGAGACCAGGTTGCAATGAATGATGGTTCCAGACAGAAATATATATTTTTCTTAATATTTGGTTCTGGTTCTAACATGGACCAACTTGAAAGAAAGTTGAACATCCATGCCTCTGCACTAACTGGAAGACCAGTTCCACTCACACTTACCCCACCAGACATGCCACCAGGGGTCTTTTCACAGTCCTCATATCCAGAACAAATTAGCATTCAGTATTATATAGAGCCCTTACTGCATGTAACTTCCTTCCATCGTATATTGCTCAAATAAACAGCAAACCTGGTTTAAAAAAAACAGATAAAGCAACACCTCACGGCACAACGCCTCTCCCCTATTGGACCTAGATAGTTTGTGTATATGCATTGATATGTAGGCTACATGTGCCTGTCCTTGAGCTGTTGTTGTCTATTGATGTTCTGTATTATGTCATGTGATCGTGTTTTGTCTGGAACCCCAGGAAGAGTAGCTGTTGCTTTTGCAACAGCTAATGGGGATCCTAACAAAATACCAACAATACCAAATACATGAACAATATTTGTTTGTCTGTGATTTTTTTAAACTGCACCTGTGTGTGGACGATGCTGTTGTGTATTCTATTGCCCCTACTGTCGACCAGGCTCTATCTGACCTACAGTCTGCTTTCATTGTTTTACAAAATACCATTATTGATCTTAAATTAGTATTGAATGTGAGAAAAAGCAAGTATGTGTTGTTTTCTAGAGAGCATAAAATTGACTTAAAATATTTAAGCATCTGTACCTTAGACGGTGCCCATATTGATCGTATCCCTACTTACAAATATCTTGGCATTTAGATAGATGATAAGTTGTCCTTTAAAAAAAAACATAGATGAATTTAAGTAAGAAGATGTGAATGAAAATCTTCTATCTTTCTATAGCTTCTTCTATAGAAAAGGGTAATGCTTCTCACTTAATAGTAGAAAGCAGATCATTCAGTCAATATTTCTACCGGTCCTAGAATATGGCAACATCATTGACACGCTTACAGCTGCCACTTCATTAAAGACGTTCGCTGCAGCTCGTTCCAGTCGCTAGCTGCAGCGAACTGAAAAGAGGAGCAACCCAGGGATGTGTGTGCTTTGGGGACCTGAGCCCTAGGACCATGCCTCAGGACTACCTGACATGATGACTCCTTGCTGTCCCCAGTCCACCTGGCCGTGCTGCTGCTCCAGTTTAAACTGTTCTGCCTTATTAGTATTGGACCATGCTGGTCATTTATGAACATTTGAACATCTTGGCCATGTTCTGTTATAATCTCCACCCGCCACAGCCAGAAGAGGACTGGCCACCCCACATATCCTGGTTCCTCTCTAGGTTTCTTCCTAGGTTTTGACCTTTCTAGGGAGATTTTCCTAGCCACCGTGCTTCTACACCTGCATTGCTTGCTGTTTGGGGTTTTAGGCTGGGTTTCTGTACAGCACTTTGAGATATCAGCTGATGTACGAAGGGCTATATCAATAAATTTGATTTGATTTGACTTTAAGAGAATGTGACTGGCAGAACGGGTGTTGTATGTGGAGGATGAGGGCTTCAGTAGACATCTCAGATAGGGGGGAGTGAGGCCTAAGAGGGTTTTTATCAATAAGCATCAACCAGTGGGTCTTGCGATGGGTATACAGAGATGACCAGTTTATAGAGGAGTATAGAGTGCAGTGTTGTATCCTATAAGGAGCATTGGTGGAAAATCTGATGGCCGAATGGTAAAGAACATCTAGCCGCTGGAGAGCACCCTTACCTGCCGATCTATAAATTATGTCTCCATAATCTAGCATGGGTAGGATGGTCATCTGAATCAGGGTTAGTTTAGCAGCTGGGGTGAAAGAGGAGCGATTATGTCAAAGCTACAGGCTATGTGCTGAGAGAAGGACAGTGTACCGTCTAGCCGTACTCCCAAGTACTTGGATGAGGTGACTACCTCAAGCTCTAAACCCTCGGAGGTAGTAATAACACCTGTGGGAAGAGGGGCATTCTTCTTACCAAACCACATGACCTTTGTTTTGCAGGTGTTCAGAACAAGGTTAAGGGTAGAGAAAGCCTGTTGGACACTAAGAAAGCTTTGTTGTAGATTTAACACTCAATCCGGGGAGGGGCCAGCTGAGTATTAGACTATCATCTGCATATAAATGGATGAGAGAGATTCCTACTGCCTGAGCTATGTTGTTGATGTAAATTGAGAAGAGTGTGAGGCCTAGGATCGAGCCTTGGGTTGCTCCCTTGGTGACACTGGGTGAGACAGCAGATTTTCTGACTTTATACACTGCAGTCTTTGAGAGATGCACACACAAACAAAACGTACGCTTGAACGAATAAGACAACAAAAATGTGTCTTTTGGAAACAAACTTTAGAAGAGGAATTGGATTAGCAAGAAAACAGAATGAGATGTAACAACAGGACATTATTGTCCTTACCAGAACTTTCCAGTTACGTGGTCAAACTGATAGAGGAACTTGATGTGGGTATATCACCAGAGGATTTGGATTGATGCCATAGGATCTGCATGAAACAGAAAAATTCTAAATACCCACGAATGATAATGTTCACACTTTGGAACTATCAGACCAAAGTCAACATTCTGAAAGCGCGAGGGGGGAAGGAGATCAAAATCCAAGGCCAGACCATTCGATTATTCCAGGACCTGTCTGCTAAGCTGAGAAAGGAATGTAAGGAATACCTGCCAATCAGACAGCCTCTTGAGGAAAATGGGATAAAATCTCAACTCCGCTTCCCGGCAGTGCTGTGGGTAAGGAAGGGAACGCAAAGGATGTAATTCACAAGCGCTGATGAAGCCTTAATCAAGCTGCAAGAAACCTTTCCAGTCGAAGGCCTACAAACATTCTGCATAATGGGGACCTCAGTGGACAGAGTGGAGTTCCCTGCACTGAGAAGAAGATGGAGTGGGAAAAAGCCATGAAGGCACTGTAGGTTACATACAGTGATACCTAAGACCTGCTTATCGTATGTTGTGAAAATATTATTTTCCCCTCCCCTAATACAATCTATACTCTACTTTCCCCCAAACTGTTCTTCTCTATTTACAGTACCAGCCAAAAGTTTGGACATACCTACTCATTCCATAGTTTTGATTTATTTGTACTATTTTCTACATTTGTAGAATAATAGTGAAGACATCAAAACTATGAAATAACACATATGGAATCATGTAGTAAACAAACAAGTGTTGAATAAATCAAAATATATTTTATATTTGAGATTCTTCAAAGTAGCCATCCTTTGTCTTGATGACAGCTTTGCACACTCTTGGCATTCTCTCAACCAGCTTCTTGAGGTTGTCACCTGGAATCTGGTGCATCAGACACTTCCCTGAAGTATGAGTGGTGCCTCCACTCATCTCACTTTGCTCTTTTCGGTGGACCCACTCGCCCCATGTAGAGCCCCACCAGCCACTATACTTTCATTTCATTCATAACAAGTCCTTTCTTTTTGTCTGTTCCCTGTTCAATGTTTGCTCAGCCTACATGTTCACACGTTCTCTATATGTAATGTATACAATAACTATGCACTCATACTATGATTCTTCCATACCCACGGGATGTCCAACACGCTCATATGGCATGTCTGCTCAAATGTTTTATCTGGTTCTTCAATGAAAGACAAGGTAAACTTTTATTCTATACAAGTAAGAGCCAACAAAATCCAACTGATTACATTGTGCACAGGGGGGGAAAACCATAAGGTTCTTGAACATTTAAAGAGATTGTCAGGAGATGTGGTTTCCTGCAAGAGTTACACTGTCACGACTTCTACCGAAGGTAACTCCTCTCCCTGTTCGGGCGGCGCTCGGCGCTCGGCGCTCGGCGTCGCCGGTCTACTAGCCGCTACCGATCCCTTTTTCTTTTTCTGGTTGTTTTGTCTGTGTTCCTTTTCACACCTGGTTTTCATTGCTTTGATTTCTGTTGGTATATAGGGCACCTGTTACCTGCCGTAATTCGTGCAGGATTAGATTTGTGTCCATTGCGCTCGAGTGTATTTGATGTTTGTTGTTTTTTCGCTATTACGCACGTGTATGTAAAGTGTCGGAACTGTGTTTGTTCCTCCGTGCGTTTGCACGAGTTTCTGATTATTCGAGAGCGTAGTTTTGGGGTTTTGGTCTGTGCCGTTTTTGTATTGCTGGACTATATTATTAAACACGCTTCTCAGACATCCCTGCTCTCTCCTGCGCCTGACTCCTACACCTCTCACCAAGACGCATGTTATCACATACACTTCAAAAAAGGAGCAATTAAACATATTTAAAGAGGAGCTGTGTTGAACAGGCCTATGCTTCCACCTACTGTGGTAACAACAGAGGTATAGGCATCCAGATAAATAAGAATACACCCTTTTCCCTTATATCCCAGCACATGGACCAAGAAGGACATTTTCTACTTTTGAATTGTACAGTCATGGTCAAAAGTTTTGAGAATGACACAAATATTAATTTTCACAAAGTCTGCTGCTTCAGTGTCTTTAGATATTTTTGTCAGATGTTACTATGGAATACTGAAGTATAATTACAAGCATTTCATAAGTGTTGCCTTATGGCAAGGTGCTCCATCATGCTGGAAAAGGCATTGTTCGTCACCAAACTGTTTCTGGATGGTTGGGAGAAGTTGCTCTCGGAGGATGTGTTTTTAATATATATATATTTTTTTTTACCTTTATTTAACTAGGCAAGTCAGTTAAGAACAAATTCTTATTTTCAATGACGGCCTAGGAACAGTGGGTTAACTAATTAATTAAATAACAGTTGGATTGGTACTACAGCCTTCTTAGACTCAATAACCCTGAAGCAACTATCAGCAGACAAAAAAATAATTTAAATCACCCAAAAATAAATAATACCGGCTTTCCCCCTATTTACTCAAATTACTCTCAATTCAGTGTTTTCGAGTTCCATTTATCAAACTGTTATTTCAGCTACAGTGGGGCAAAAAAGTATTTAGTCAGCCACCAATTATGCAAGTTCTCCCACTTAAAAAGATGAGAGAGGTCTGTAATTTTCATCATAGGTACACTTCCACTATGACAGACAAAATGAGGGGAAAAAATCCAGAAAATCACATTGTAGGATTTTTAATGAATTTATTTGCAAATTATGGTGGAAAATAAGTATTTGGTCAATAACAAAAGTTTATCTCAATACTTTGTTATATACCCTTTGTTGGCAATGACAGAGGTCAAACGTTTTCTGTAAGTCTTCACAAGGTTTTCACACACTGTTGCTGGTATTTTGGCCCATTCCTCCATGCAGATCTCCTCTAGAGCAGTGATGTTTTGGGGCTGTTGCATGTTCAGGGGCAGAACAACAGATTTTTACCTTGTCAGCTCGGAGATTCGCTCTAGCAAGCTTTCGGTTACTGGCCCAACACTCTAACCATTAGGCTACCTGCCACCTCCTGCTGCTAACAGTAGAGTTTCCGCCGCTGTCCCTGTCCCCATACCAAGGGGAACATTTTGGTTTTTGCCCATAAAACTTATTTAACTTTAAGAATAAAAACCAAGTATAATAAAAATCTAAATGCATTTTAAGCTAAAATCTTCATCCAGCAGTTAACAAGCTAAAAAAAAAAGAGTCCTCGTCCAAAATCATGCCTCCTTTATACCCTCCATTTTGGCTAACACACTGTGGCTAACACCTACCCCAATGACGCATTCAGTGGTGATCAAACACGTAAGGAGGCCATCGTTCAAAAAGGTGCTTTTTCAGCCCCCCCTTAACTCCCACCTTTTTCTCACCAAAGCAAGATGTCCGCTTCAACCTCTTAACCGCTCTAAACCTAGGGATTTCCAAATCCAACTGACTCCCTTATCATACTTAATTACCTTTAACTTTTAAAACAGTAATTTATTATCATGAACCTTCCTTACTCTAATCTTACTCCAAATACTCGTATTACTTAAACATCCACCAACTTAAACATTTCATCATTACAACCTTTCATCATTATAACATTTCATCATTACAACATTTCATCATTAAAACATTTCATCATTACAACCTTTCATCATTATAATATGTCATCATTACAACATTTCATCATTATAACAGTTCAATATGAACCTCCTAAGGCCAACTTAAACATTTCATCATTACAACCTTTCATCATTATAACATGTCATCATCATTATAACATGTCATCATTACAACATTTCATCATTATAACAGTTCAATATGAACCTCCTAAGGCCAACTTAAACATTTCATCATTACAACCTTTCATCATTATAACATTTCATCATTACAACATTTCATCATTAAAACATTTCATCATTACAACCTTTCATCATTATAACATGTCATCATTACAACATTTCATCATTATAACAGTTCAATATGAACCTCCTAAGGCCTTGTTCATATTTTCCTCTCTTCTTTGCACCTTTATTTAACTGGGCAAGTCAGTTAAGAACACGTTCTTATTTACAATGATGGCCTAAGCTTAGCAAATATAGTCTATACGCATCGTACCTTAAAGCAAACAATATTATAACATTTCATTATTACCCTCCAATGGGCCCCTAAGGTCTTGTTCCTCTAAGCTAAACAACATTATAAAACTGTTAACAATTTACTGCAATTTACTCCATTCCTCTAATGACCCTTGAATATCTTCCACTGTATATTACCCCCTGTTTCCAACCTTTAACATTTAACATACTTAGCCTTTAATCATTTTTTAAATAAATGCCACTCCCGATTCATTCATTTTTTGATATTTTTCTTATTTTCTTTAATCAATACCAATTCCCTCTCAGGGTTCATTCTTCTTTGTACTCCATGTGTGTGTGTGTGTGTGTGTGTGTGTGTGTGTGTGTGTGTGTGTGTGTGTGTGTGTGTGTGTGTGCGTGTGAAAGTGAAACTTATTCATGACTGTTTGTGCGTGGGCGTATGCAAGTTGTGTTTTTAAAATGTCACACAGAGAGATAGGCCTTAATCTACTACTCTTGTCAATGTGACTTTATTAAGCAAATAATGACTCCTAAACTTATTTAGGCTTTTTATAACAAATGAGTTGAATACTTATTAACTCAAGACATTGCAGCTTTACATTTTTAATTAATTTGTTATTAAAAAAAATTGAACAACATTATTCGACTTTGACATTATGGAGTATTGTGTGTAGGCCAGTGACAAAAAAATCAAAATTTAATCCATTTTAAATTCAGGCAACAAAAAATGTAAAGTCAAGGGGTGTGAATACTTTCTGAAGGCACTATATCGGTAAAGTGAATAGGCAACAGGATAGATAACAGACAGTAGCAGCAGCGTATGTGGGGAGCGTGAAAGTGTGTGTGTGGTGTGTGTGGTCAGAATGCATGTGTGTGCATGTCATGTGTGTGTGTATGTAGTGTGTGTGTGTGTGTGTGTGTGCGTGCGTGCGTGTGTATAAAGAGTCCAGTGTGTGCATAGAGTCAGTGCAAGAGAGTTGTGCAGAAAAAAAGTAAATGCAGGTTGTCTGGGTAGCCATTTCATTGGCTATTTAGCAGTATTGTTTAGAAGTCTGATGGCTTGGGGGTGGAAGCTGTTCAGGGTAATGTTGGGTCCAGACTTGGTGCATTGGTATTGCTTGCTGTACAATAGCAGAGAGAACAGTCTGGGGTTTGGGTGGCTGGAGTCTTTGACAATTTTTGGGGTCTCCTCTGACACCGCCTGGTATAGAGGTCCTGGATGGCAGGGAGCTCAGCCCGAGTAATGTACTGGGCCATAAGCACTACCCTCTGTAGTGTACACACTACCCTCTGTAGTGTACACACTACCCTCTGTAGCGCCTTGCGGTCGGATGCTAAGCAGTTGCCATACCAAGCGGTTATGCAGCCAGTGAAGATGCTCTCGATGGTGCAGATGTATAACTCTTCGAGGATCTGAGGGTTCATGCAGAAACGTTTTAGCCTGCTGAGGGGGAAGAGGCGTTGTCGTGCCCTCTACGTGACTGTGTTTGTGTATTTGGATCATGATAGAACCTTAGTGACAGTTGTGGCTGCTTCGCTTGATGTATTGTTGTCTCTACCTTCTTGCCCTTGTGCTGTTGTCTGTGCGCAACAATGTTTGTACCATGTTTTGTACTGTTACCATGTTGTGCTGCTGCCATGTTGTGTTGCTACCATGTTGCTGCCATGTTGTGTTGCTACCATGTTGCTGCCATGTTGTGTTGCTACCATGTTGCTGCCATGTTGTGTTGCTACCATGTTGCTGCCAAGTTGTGTTGCTACCATGTTGCTGCCATGTTGTGTTGCTACCATGTTGCTGCCATGTTGTGTTGCTACCATGTTGCTGCCATGTTGTGTTGCTACCATGTTGCTGCCATGTTGTGTTGCTACCATGATGCTGCCATGTTGTGTTGCTACCATGTTGCTGCCATGTTGTGTTGCTACCATGTTGTTGTCATGTTGTATTGCTACCATGTTGTTGTCATGTTGTATTGCTACCATGTTGTTGTCATGTTGTGTTGCTACCATGTTGTTGTCATGTTCTGTTGCTACCATGTTGTTGTCATGTTCTGTTGCTACCATGTTGTTGTCATGTTGTGTTGCTACCATGCTGTGTTTTCATGTGTTGCTGCTATGCTATGTTGTTGTCTTAGGTCTCTCTTTGTGTAGTGTTGTTGTGTCTCTCTTGTCGCGATGTGTGTTTTGTCCTATATTTTTATTTTTTAAATTATTTTTAATCCCAGCCCCCGTCCCCGCAGGAGGCCTTTGCCTTTAGGTAGGCCGTCACAGTAAATAAAATTTTGTTCTTAGCTGAATTGCCTAGTTAAAGGTTAAATAAAAATGTAATAAAATTTGAAATGTGGACACCGAGGAACTTCAGGAAGTCCAGGATCCAGTTGCAGAGGGAGGTGTTTAGTCCCAGGGTCCTTTGCTTAGTGATGAGCTGTGTGGGCACTATGGCAAGCTAACTTAACTGCAAGGATAGCTAGCTAAAGTTAGCATGCTAACATGCTATATAACTAGGCTACTAGCTGCTAAAGCCATCCATAGAAAAAAAGTAAGCATTCATATCTTGTTATCTTAGCTCTACACATTTCCTCAAGTTCAAGGCAGAGTTTTTTTTTTACCATTGTGGGTAAGCAGCTTGCATTGCATGATTGCACCGTCTCCTCTCCTGTGCTTGAAGGAGAACTGGTCACTGAAATGCAGCCAGGGATTCTCCTCCTCAACTTCTTCAAGGATTCTCCTCCTTGCCTTCAGACACTGGGTTGACTCTCCTCAGTCTCTTCCATCTCCATTGTTTTTCACAAACACCGCATTAATAAAAAAGAAATGTTCCTCTCTTTCACGACACGTCTCTCTAAGTAAGTTATTTTATTAGCCTTTTTCCTACCATCAACGTTCAGTTTATGTGCACAGCTTGAGTTGATTGGCCTGTTTTGCATGCGATGCGTCACAATCAAATGCCCACCACATTACCTCCCTAGAGAAATGTATTTGGTTATTGTCACAGCTGTGTATATTCCCCCTCTTTGCTGATACCACGACAGCTCTCAAGGAACTACACTGGACCTTGTGCAAACTGCATATCCCGAAGCCGCATTTATTATAGCTGGGGACTTTAATTAAGCAAATCTGAGGAAAACACTACCGAGTTATATCAACACATCACCTGCAGTACTCGTGCTTCAAAAAACTCTCAACCATTGTTACTCTCCCTTCCGGGATGGCTACAAGGCCATCTCCTGACCTCCCTTCAGCAAATCAGATCACTACTCCATTCTTCTCTTCCCAATCCTATAGGCAGAAACTCAAACAGGAAGTGTCCATGCTAAGGTCTTATCAATGCTGGTCAGGCTAACTGGAATCCTTGCTTCAAGAATGTTTTGATGGATTGGGACATGTAACAGGTTGATTCTGAAAATAATATTGACGTATGACTGAGTTCATCAGGAAGTGTATAGGGGATGTTGTGACGATTAAAACCTATCCAAACCAAAAAACGTGGATAGATGGCAGCATTCGCGCACAACTGAAGCCGAAGCACCGCATTTAACCTCGGCAAGTTGACTGGGAATATGATTGTATACAAACAGTCCAGTTAGTCCCGAGGAGCGGCCCCACTTGCTTCATGATGTCCGCCATTGCTGCTGTACCCGAGAAAGCGTAGGTAACCAAACTAAATGACTATCGCCCTGTAGCACTCACTTCTGTCATCATGAAGTGCTTTGAGAGACTAGTCAAGGATCCTATCACCTCTACCTGCCCTGTCACCCTAGACCCACTGCAATTTGCATACCGCCCAAATAGATCCACAGATTATGCAATCGCCATTGCACTGCCCTGTCTCATCTGGACAAGAGGAAAACCTATGTTAGAATTCTGTTCATTAACTGTTCATAGACTGTAGCTCAGCCTTCAACACCATAGTACCCTCCAAGCTCATCATAAAGCTCGGGGCCCTGGGTCTTAACCCAGCCTGTACAACTGGGTCCTGGACTTCCTGACAGGCCGCTCCCAGGGGGTGAAGGTAGGCAACAACACCTCCACTACACTGATCCTTAACACAGGGTCCCCACAAGTGTGCATACTCAGCCCACTCCTGTACTTCCTGTTGACCCATGACTTCGTGGCCACGTACGCCTCCAACTCAATCATCAACAGTGGTAGGCCTGATAACCAACAATGACGAGACAGCCTACAGGGAGGAGGTGAGGGCCATGGCGGCGTGGTGCCAGGAAAATAACCTCTCTCTCTCAAAATCAACAAAACAAAGGAGCTGATCGTGGACAGCAGAGGGAGCACGCCCCCATCCACATCAACGGGGCCGCAGTGGAGGTGAAAAGCTCCAAGTACATTGGTGTACACATCACTGACAATCTGAAATGGTCCACCCACACAGACAGTGTGGTGACGAAGGCACAACAGCATCTCTTCAACCTCAGGAGGCTGAACAAATTTGGCTCTACCCCTAAGACCCTCACAAACTTTGACAGATGCACCACTGAAAGCATCATGTCAGGCTGTATCACCACCTGGTGATACGGCAACTGCATCGTACGCAACCGCAAAGGTGCGGTCAGCCCAACTCATCACTGGAGCACACTGCCTGCCCTCCAGGAGACCTACAGGAGACCTACAGCACCCAATGTCACAGCTCCTCAAATCAAATCAAATCATTGTATTGGTCACATACACATGGTTAGCATCATGTGTATCATGATGTATCATTGTATCATTGTATTGGTCACATACACATGGTTAGCAGATGTTAATGCGAGTGTAGTGAAATGCTTGTGCTTTTAGTTCCGACAATGCAGTAATATCTAACAAGTAATCTAACAATTTCACAACAACTACCTTTTACACACACAAGTGTAAAGGAATGAATAAGAATATGTACAAATAAGTATATGGATGAGCGCTGGCCGAACGAGATGCAGTAGATGGTATAGAGTACAGTATATACATATGAGATGAGTAATGTAGGGTATGTAAACATTATATAAAGTGGCATTGTTTAAAGTGACTAGTGATGCATTTATTACATACATTTGTTTAATTATTAAAGTGTCTAGAGATTTGAGTCAGTATGTTGGCAGCAGCCACTCAGTGTTAGTGATGGCTGTTTAACAGTCTGTGTACGCGACCTATAAAATGTGATTTGATTTGAAGTCAGTGGTAGGGAAGAGTGTAGGATATTGTTTGAAAGTTGCTCTTACTAGTTAGGCAAACCTGGGGAAGGTATAACACATTTATTATTTGATCTGTTATATACCTATTTGGGTTAGTGGTCATTTATAATGTGATTCTCTATTTGCCCTCAATATGCATTTCTTCAACATTCTGAATTCCATTTCGCTGCACCCTGATAAATACTTCTTCAACATTTTGAATTCCATTTCGCTGCACCCTGATAAATATTTCTTCAACATTCTGAATTCCATTTCGCTGCACCCTGATAAATATTTCTTCAACATTCTGAATTCCATTTCGCGCACCCTGATAAATACTTCTTCAACATTCTGAATTCCATTTCGCTGCACCCTGATAAATATTTCTTCAACATTCTGAATTCCATTTCACTGCACCCGCTACCTATTTGCTATTCTGCTTTCACACAGCTGATTTTTTTTTTTTTTTCCTTCAATAGTTTTCTCGGCAGTATAGACTTGTGGCTCACAGAGTGGTCTTGGAATGAGGATTGGAAAGCGTACAGCATGGCAGCGGTCAGAGAAAAGTGTTACCCAGTTATGTCGTCAGAACCATCCGTAACAAGTACCCCTCATCCACCGTTGTCTACGCTGAAGTCAAGGAGGCAGATCACACCTTCAGAATCCTTTGAAAAACCTTCCACTGATGGCCCATCGCCTTTCCCTTCCCTTAGTTTCTATCTCATTTTCTCATTCATAAATGATTTGTTGGTATACTGCAATTCTACTGCCAATGTGTACAAGATCAAATGCTCCTTACTATACATGCAACACATAGCCTTGAAAAATCCCAATTGACCCCTGTGCTATGGATGTATAAGAAGACCAAAAACAGTATAATCACTTCTAATTGTTTTCTGAGGGAAAACAATACATTGTAAACTTGTACATTTCCAATTGAGGAATGAACATGTATAACAGTTTTATTTCACAGATGAAATAAATAATAATATATTGACAGTATCTGTAGAAAATCCCCTCTGAACCCTCTCTCTGACCCTGGGAGTTTTATCATTATAAGGCTTCATCAAGCAGCTTACCATCCCCCCAATCAGAGCCTGACTATTGTTTTGCAATAGAGGGCAATTCACAATGCCGTTGTTAGGGAGGTTACTAGGGAGCCTTCTGGGAGAGTTTCAGAGATAATCACAAACTCTCCTTTACTCCCTGGGTCAAAGAGAGAGGGTTCAGAGGGGATTCTCTACAATATCAGTGCAATACAGTAGCATCAGTTAGCTAGATGGTGGTTGGTAGGATAAAATGACTGGATTTGAATAGTAAAATATATAGTAATAATGCTTACAGTAGGTTGGGTGGGTACATTGCAGTTGAGTCAAGTAAGAGGTAGTTGTTTAAGTGATAATGCCCTCGAAGACGGTTTTTGGAGGATATATTGGCATGGGTGTTGTTAGGCCCGAGACGAAGTCGATGGCCAGCAAACCGTGCCAATACAGCGTAACCTCCAAACACCGGTTTCGAGGGCATTATCACTTTTATACAACCAGTTACCAACATATTAAAATAATGATGGACATATTTAAATTTTTAAAAACTTTATGTTGATGTATTTATTTATACTATTTCATCCTTCCACAAGGTACAGTCCCGAAACAAATCAAGTGTTGTGTCGGGACCCAAGCCGACTGGTCATTCATTCTATCGGTTCGGTTGCTAGAGGTGCAACCCAGTCGTTCAGTCTTTTTGTTCTATATCTATGGACAGTTGTTCGTTCTAAATGTGCCATTTCCATACTGGCTAGGCAACGTTCTTATCCCTTGCTTGCTAGCAAGCCAACTACGGTTAACTTACAGTCACTTCAAAAAGTGCAGCCAGAATAACAGCAAAGTAGTCGCATTTGCATTTGTTTAAGCTGTTTTTTAGTGACATTTATTTGGATTCATCCATAGTAATGAAATAATGAGGTGCAATTTCGCCTGGCATAGAACATTTTCTCACTCGTCAGGACACTGTTGTTCAGAGGAGATAGCCAACAACACAGCTAACACAATCAATTCACACTGAAGCTGGAAAGACTGCAAACTAACTGCACTTTGTTTAGTTTGAACGTTTTTCAATTGACAACTAAATGTTAGTATAAAAGAAATGTGAGATAATTTCTAGATGCTTTTTATAGTGGAGATCAAGTTTATAAATTGCGTGGCTGGGCTGATGAGACAGTGGATTGTGCAGGTAGATGGAACAGAGTAAGCAGACATTTAAACGTCTTAGATTTAGCCGGTGGTACTTGTGGAATAGACACCGGCTAGAATGCAGATTTAACCAATCAGCATTGAGGATTAGACCCACCTGTTGTATAATGTGGCATAGGTAGTTGCGCAGTAGCAACAGTTGTGTGTGTGTGTGTGTGTGAGATGTAAGAAAGAAGACAGCTTCAATCTCGACAAAAGGCAATATTTTATTACCAAGTCTCCTGTGAACATCATGCTACTCACTCACTTTTGCTCACACACATATAACACGCGCACTCACACACAGTCTTGGTCGAACAGGGAGTACAGGAGGGGACTGAGCATCCACCCCTGAGGGGCCCCAGAGTGTTGAGGATCTAGTGTGGAGACGTGTTGTTGCCTATCCTTACCACCTGGGGGCGGCTCGTCAGGAAGTCCAGGATTCAGTTGCAGAGGGAGGTGTTCAGTCCCAGGGTCCTTATCTTAGTGATGAGCTTTGTGGGCACTAGGGTGTTGAACGCTGAGCTGCAGTCAATGAACAGCATTCTCACATAGGTGTTCCTTTTGTCCAGGTGGGAAAGGGTAGTGTGGAGTGCGATTGAGATGACGTCATCTGTGGATCTGTTGCGACGGTATGCGAATTGGTGTTGGTCTAGGGTATCTAGGATGATGTTGTTGATGTGAGCCATGACCAGCCTTTCAAAGCATTTCATGGCTACCGACGTGAGTGCTACGGGGCGGTAATCATTCAGGCAGGTTACCTTCGCTTCCTTGGGCACAGGGACTATGGTGGTCAGCTTGAAACATGTAGGGATTACAGACTCAGTCAGGGAGAGGTTGAAAATGTCAGTGAAGACACTTGCCAGTTGATCCGTGTATGGTTTGAGTACAAGTCCTGGTAATCCGTCTGGCCCCATGGATTTGTGGATGTTGATCTGTTTAAAGGTCTTTCTCACATTGGCTACCGAGGGCATTATCACACAATCGTCTGGAACAGCTGGTGCTCTCATGCATGCTTCAGTGTTGCTTGCCTTGAAGCGAGCATAAAAGGCATTTAGCTTGTCCGGTAGGCTCGCGTCACTGGGCAGCTCGCAGCTGGGTTTCCTTTTGTAATCCTTAATAGTTTTCAAGCTCTGCCACATCCAACGAGCGTCAGAGCCGGTGTAATAAGACTCAATCTTAATCCTGTATTGACGGTTTGTCTGAGGGCATAGCTCTAGCCTTTAGCTCGATGCGGATGTTGTCTGTAATCCATGGCTTCTGGTTGGATTATGTAGGTACGGTCACTGTGGGGACGATGTCTTCGGTGCACTTATTGATGAAGCTGATGACTGAGGTGGTATACTCCTCAATGCCATTGGATGAATCCCAGAACATATTCCAGTCTGTGCTAGCAAAACAGTCCTGTAGCGTAGCATCCGGGTCATCAGACCACTTCCGTATTGAGCGAGTCACTGGTACTTCTTGCTTTAGTTTTTGCTTGTAAGCAGGAATCAGGAGGATCAGCAGCATCATCCGGGTTAGGGGAAGGTTTGGCCAGCCGGGATATCCTTGTTCCATCCACTCTAGTGACTCTTGTGGCGGGCCGGGCGCATGCATACTGACTTCGGTCGCCAGTTGTTCAGTGTTTCCTCTGACACACTGGTGCAGCTGGCTTCCGGGTTGAGCAGTGTGTCAAGAAGCAGTGCAACTTGGCAGGGCAGTGTTTTGGAGGATGCATGGCTCTCGACCTTCGCCTCCGTACGGGGTTTGCAGCAATGGGACAAGACTGTAACTACCAATTGGGGGGGGGGGGGGGGGGGAATGGGAGGAATAAAAAAAATGGGTGACACATTGATTTGAGTAATTTACTACTATTCTGTAAATGAAAACAATTCATCCAAGTTGGCCTAAACCGGTTTTGATTACCATTTTACCATTTTTGTGGTGGCTGTGATTAGGGAGTAGGAACTCTCTGAGTGGGAACATTCATTTTGTCCTTTTTGAGCTACATAGGTAAGGGGCAGGAGTCAGAATCTGGACCGGTGTGCAGCTACAGTCTCGGCCTCATCTGGTCTGGGAACACTGGCTATGTTCTTGGGTGGTCATCTTGAAAGTTGTACATGGGAGATTGAGTTCTTGTCCTCCTGTCTTTTCAGCACACACTCTACCAGGTCCAACCGGAAGGTCTGTTTTGTTGGCTTGTACATTTTCTTAGCAACTCAGGCTTTGGTTTGTTTTGGGAAAGCCATACTGTACCTGGGTGTACCCGAGGAGAAATTAAACAACAATTAGCATTTTTTTCACTTCCACGTAAGATTTACACACCAAGTCTGCCTGGTGTCTATTTTCCCAAAAATATGATTACAAAGTATGCACAATGACAGTGACAAGCATTACTGGGAAAAAGGGAAATTGTGTAACTTTTACCAAGCCTACAAAAATTTGAAAACAATGTGATTAGCTTCTTCCTAACCCTAGACTATATGTCTCCAGTCACCAAGGCCCTTTATAGAATCCACGACCTGTCCATTATAAAATCCATGACCTGTCCATTATAGAATCCATGACCTGTCCATTATAGAATCCATGACCTGTCCATTATAGAATCCATGACCTGTCCATTATAGAATCCATGACCTGTCCATTATAGAATCCATGACCTGTCCATTATAGAATCCATGACCTGTCCATTATAGAATCCATGACCAGTCCATTATAGAATCCATGACCTGTCCATTGCAAAACCATCACATTTTACCTGCAGCAGTGGTTGCCTGCCAGGTGTTTTTATCCGGGGCTACAATTCAAATGTGGGATTTTAGGGAAAACACTGATCTAAGGTGTAAGATCTTAAGGTCTACAAATTCTAACACATGTTGAAAACCCGAAAACCGTTTTAAATTGGAAAGTTTATAGTTCCTTGGTGTACACATCACGGACCAACTGAAATGGTCCACCCACACAGACAGCGTGGTGAAGAAGACGCTGTTGCGCCTCTTCAACCTCAGGAGGCTGAAGAAATGTGGCTTGTCACCTAAAACACTCACAAACCTTTACAGATGCACAATCGAGAGCATCCTGTTGGGCTGTATCACCGCCTGGTACGGCAACTGCTCTGCCCACAACCGTAAGGCTCTCCAGAGGGTAGTGAAGTCTGCACAACACATCACTGGGGGCAAACTACCTGCTCTCCAGGACACCTACACCACCCGATGTCACAGGAAGGCCAAAAAGATCATCAAGGACAACAACCACCCGAGCCAATGCCTGTTCACCCCGCTATCATCCAGAAGATGAGGACAGTACAGGTGCATCAAAGCTGGGACCAAAAGACTAAAAAACAGCTTCTATCTCAAGGCCATCAGACTGTTAAACAGCCATCACTAACATTGAGTGGCTGCTGCCAAAATACTGACTAAAATCTCTAGACACTTTAATAATTTAAAAAATGGATGTAATAAATGCATCACTAGTCACTTTAAACAATGCCACTTTATATAATGTTTACATACCCTACATTACTCATCTCATATGTATATACTGTACTCTATACCATCTACTGCATCTCGTTCGGCCAGCGCTCATCCACATATTTATTTGTACATATTCTTATTCATTCCTTTACACTTGTGTGTATAAGGTAGTTGTTGTGAAATTGTTAGATTACTTGTTAGATATTACTGCATGGTCGGAACTAGAAGCACAAAAATTTCGCTACACTCGCTTTAACACTCGGGGCGGAAGGGTAGCCTAGTGGTTAGAGCGTTGGACTAATAACCGGAAGGTTGCAAGTTCAAACCCCCGAGCTAACAAGGTACAAATCTGTCGTTCTGCCCCTGTACAGGCAGTTAACCCACTGTTCCTAGGCCGTCATTGAAAATAAGAATTTGTTCTTAACTGATCTTGCCTAGTTAAATAAAGGTAAAATAAAAAACATCTCCTAACCATGTATATATGACCAATAAAATTTGATTTTGATGTGGTGCAACTTTATGGGTTGATTCTGGCTGACTTGGAGCAGTGGTCAATTCACTTGAGGTTTCATGTGACATACATTTTTCTTTTACATTTAATTAACTAGGTAAGTCAGTTAAGAACAAATTCTTATTCACAATGACTGCCTTTTATACATACACTACCATTCAAAAGTTTGGGGTCACTGAGAAATGTCCTTGTTTTTGAAAGAAAAGCACATTTTTTGTCCATTAAAATAACATAAAATTTATCAGAAATACAGTGTAGACATTGTTAATGTGGTCAATGACTACTGTAGCTTGAAACGGCAGATTTTCTATGGAATATCTACATGGGCGTACAATGGCACGTTGTGTTAACTAATCCAAGTTGATAATTTTAAAAGGTTAATTGATCATTAGAAAACCCTTTTGCAATTATGTTAGCACAGCTGAAAACTTTTGTTCTGATTAAAGAAGCAATAAAACGGGCCTTCTTTAGACTAGTTGAGTATCTGGAGCATCGGCACTTGTGGGTTCGATTACAGGCTCAAAATGGCCAGAAACAAAGACCTTTCTTCTGAAACTCGACAGTCTATTCTTGTTCTGAGAAAGGTAGGCTATTCCATGCGAGAAATTGCCAAGACACTGAAGTTCTCGTACAACGCTATGTACTACTCCCTTCACAGAACAGTGCAAACTGTCTCTAACCAGTATAGAAAGAGGAGTGGGAGGCCCCGGTGCACAAATGAGCAAGAGGACAAGTACATTTTATTGTCTAGTTTGAGAAACAGACACCTCACAAGTCCTCAACTGGCATCTATATTAAATATTACCTGCAAAACACCAGTTGTTTAGCTAGTTGTTTACCCTATTCTGAAACACACACTTGCAAGGCTGGCTACGTAGCAAACTTTTAGCGCTAAATAGCAACAGACTCAGTGTTCCCCCTTTCATCAGTGATGTTACTTTATTAGCTAGCTAGCTAACATTATAGCATATATCTTACATGGATTTACATTTCTGCTGGTCCTTGACAGGCGCGGCAACGTCCTTCATGAGGTAGTCACCTGGAATGCATTTCAATTAACAGGTGTGCCTTGTTAAAAGTTAATTTGTGGAATTTCTTTCCTTCTTAATGCGTTTGAGCCAATCGGTTGTGTTTTGGTATGGGTGGTACACAGAAGATAGCCCTATTTAGTAAAAGACCATTTCCATATTATGGCAATAGCAGCTCAAATAAGCAAAGAGAAACAACAGTCCATCATTACTTTAAGACATGAAGGTCAGTCAATACGGAACATTTCAAGTCCTTTGAAAGATTTTTCAAGTGCAGTCGCAAAAACCATCCAGTGCTGTGATGAAACTGGATCTCATGAGGACCGCCACAGGAAAGGAAGACCCAGAGTTACCTCTGCTGCAAAGGATAAGTTCATTAGAGTTACCAGCCTCAGATTTCACCCCAAATAAATGCTTCACAAAGTTCAAGTAAGAAACACATCTCAACATCAACTGTTCAGAGGAGACTGCGTGAATCAGGCCTTCATGGTCAAAAAGAAACCACTACTAAAGGACACCAATAATAAGAAGAGACTTGCTTGGGCCAAGAAACAAGAGCAATGGAACATGTTCCGGGATTCTTCCGATGGCATTGAGGAGTACACCACACCAGTCACTGGATTTATCAATAAGTGCATTGAGGATGTCGTCCCCACAGTGACTGTACGTACATACCCCAACCAGGGTAGGTAGCAACACATCTGCCACGCTGATCCTCAATACTGGAGCTCCCCAGGGGTACGTGCTCAGTCCCCTCCTGTAATCCCTGTTCACCCACGACTGCATGGCCAGGCACGACTCCAACACCATCATTAAGTTTGCAGATGACACAACAGTGGTAGGCCTTTTCACCGACAATGACGAGACAGCCTATAGGGAGGAGGTCAGAGCCCTGGCAATGTGGTGCCAGAATAACAACGTCACGTAACCAAGACTAAGGAGATGATTGTGGACTACAGGAAAAGGAGGACCGAGCATGCCCCCATTCTCATCGACAGGGCTGTAGTGGAGCAGTCTGTCTTTTCTACTGTTGTTTTTATTTCTTTACTTACCTTTTGTTCACCTAATACCTTTTTTGCACTATTGGTTAGAGCCTGTAAGTAAGCATTTCACTGTAAGGTCTACACCTGTTGTATTCAGCGCACGTGAGAAATAAACTTTGATTTGATTTGTACATTAGACCGGTGGAAATCTGTCCTTTGGTCTGATGAGCGCGAATTTGAGACTTTTGGTTCCAACCGCCATGTCTTTGTGAGACGGAGAATAGGTGAACGGATGATCTCCGCATGTGTGGTTCCCACAGTGAAGCATGGAGGAGGAGGTGTGATGGTGTTGGGTTGCTTTGCTGGTGACACTGTGGGGGATTTCTTTAGAATTCAAGCCTCACCTAACCAGCATGGCTACCACAGCATTCTGCAACGATACGCCATCCCATCTGGTTTGCGATTAGTGGGACTATAATTTGTTTTTCAACCGTACAATGACTCAAATCACCTCCAGGCTGTGTGTGCCAATGTTGGCGTTGCTTCACAGTCGCCGCTATTCCATATGGTGTTTTTTAATCTGTTTTTAAAAAATCTAATTTTACTGCTTGCGTCAGTTACTTGATGTGGAATAGAGTTCCATGTAGTCATGGCTCTATGTAGTACTGTGGCCTCCAATAGTCTGTTCTGGACTTGGGGACTGTGAAGAGACCTCTTGTGGCATGTCTTGTGGGGTATGCATAGGTGTCCGAGCTGTGTGCCAGTAGTTTAGACAGACAGCTCGGTGCATTCACCATGTCATAAATAAAAGTAGTGATGAAGTCAATCTCTCCTCCACTTTCAGCCAGGAGAGATTGACATTCATATTATTAATATTAGCTCTCTGAGTACATCCAAGGGCCAGCCGTGCTGCCCTGTTCTGAGCCAATTGCAATTTCCTAAGTCCTTTTTTATGGCACCTGACCACACGACTTAACAGTAGTCAAGGTGGACTAAACAAGGGCCTGTAGGACATGCCTTGTTGATAGTGTTGTTAAGAAGGCAGAGCATCGCTTTATTATAGACAGACTTCTCCCCATCTTATCTACTACTGTATCAATATGTTTTGACCATAACAGTTTACAATCTAGTGTTACTCCAAGCAGTTTAGTCATCTCAACTTGCTCAATTTCCACATTATTCATTACAAGATTGAGTTGAGGTTTAGGGTTAGTGAGTGTTTTGTTTCAAATACAATGCGGCAGGGTAGCCTAGTGGTTAGAGCGTTGGACTAGGAACCAGAAGGTAGCAAGTTCAAACCGCCAAGCTGACAAGGTACAAATATGTCGTTCTGCCCCTGAACAGGCAGTTAACCCACTGTTCCTGGGCTGTCATTGAAAATAAGAATTTGTTCTTAACTGACTAGCCTAGTCAAATAAATGTTAGTTTTAGAAATATTTAGGGCAAACTTATTCCTTGCCACCCACTCTGAAACTAACTGCAGCTCTTTGTTGAGTGTTGCAGTCATTTCAGTCACTGTATTAGCTGACGTGTAGTGTTGAGTCATCCGCATACATAGAAACTCTGGCTTTACTCAAAGTCAGTGGCATGTCGTTAGTAAAATAAAGTAAAAGAAAGGGGCCTAAACAGCTACCCTGGGGAATTCCTGATTCTAACTGGATTATATTTGATAGGCTTCCATTAAAGAACACCCTCTGCTAGACAAGTAACTCTTTATCCACATTATGGCAAGGGGTGTAAAGCCATAACACATACGTTTTTCCAGCAGCAGGCTATGATCAATCATGTCAAAAGCTGCATTGAAGTCTAACAAGACAGCCCCCACAATCATTTTATCATCAATTTCTCTCAGCCAATCATCAGTCAGTTGTGTAAGTGATGTTCTTGTTGAGTGTCCTTCCCTATAAGCTTGCTGAAATTCTGTTGTCATTTGTTTACTGTAAAATAGGAGTGTATCTGGTCAAACACAATTTTTTTCCAGAAGTTTACTAAGGGTTGGTAACAGGCTGATTGGTCGGCTATTTGAGCCAGTAAAGGGGGCTTTACTATTCTTGGGTAGCATAATGACTTTAGCTTCCCTCCAGGCCTGAGGGCACACGCTCTCTAGTAGGCTTAAATTGAAGATGTGGCAATATCGTCTACTATTATCCTCAGTAATTTTCCATCTAGATTGTCAGACCCTAATGACTTATCATTGTTGATAGACAACAATAATACATTTTTTTGCCTCTTCCACACTGACTTTACGGAATTCAAAAGTACAATTCTGGTCTTTCATAATTTGGTCTGATATACTTGGATGTGTAGTGTCACATTTTGTTGCTGGCATGTTATCCCTAAGTTTGCTTATCTTGCCAATGAAAAAGTCATTCAAGTAGTTTGCAATATCAGTGGGCTTTGTGATGAATGAGCCATCTGATTCAATAAATGAAGGAGCCGAGTTGGCTTTTTTTCCCCTAAAATTTCATTTAAGGTGCCCTAAAGCTTTTTACTATCATTCTTTAAATAATTTATCTTTGTTTCATAGTGTAATTTATTTTAATTTTTATTTAGTTTAGTCACATGATGTCTTAATTTGCAGTACGTTTGCCAGTCAGTCGGGCTGCCAGATATAATTGCCATACCTTTTGCCTCGTCTTACATTGTGTTTGCCTCTCAACCATACCATTTTTCAATTCCTCATCAATCCAAGGGGATTTAACAGTATTTACATGTTAAACATGTCATGTCATTAACAGTATTTACATGTTAAACATTAATAACATGTCATGTTATTAATGGGTGCGAGCTTATTAGTAACTGGAATAAGTAATTTCATAAAAGCGTCAAGTGCAGCGTCTGGTTGCTCCTCATTACACACCACAGACCAGCAAATATTCTTTACATCATCAACATAAGAATTACTACAACACTTCTTGTATTACCTCTTATACACTATATTAGGCCCATCCTATGGAACTTTGGTTTTCATAGATATGGCTATTATATTGTGATCACTACATCCTATAGATTTGGATACGGCTTTGAAGCAAATATCTGCGGCGTTAGTAAAAATGTGATCAATACATGTTGATGATTTAATTCCTGTGCTGTTTGTAACTACCCTGGTAGGTTGACTATCCTGATCCAGGTTGCAGGCACTGGTTACAGTTCAACGTTTTTTTCATGAGTGGGCAGCTTGATGAAAGCCAGTCAATATTTAAATCACCCAGAAAATATACTTCTATGATGATATCACATACATTATCAAGTATTTCACACATATTATCCAAATACTGACTGTTAGCACTTCGTGGTCTATAGGAGCTTCCCACAAGAATGGGCTTTAGGTGAGGCAGATGAACCTGTAGCCATATTACTTCAACAGTATTTAACATTAGATAGTCTCTAAGCTTTACAGGAATGTGGTTCTGAATATAGACCACAACACTGCCTCTGTTGGCATTTCTGTCTTTTCGGTAGATGTTATAACCATGTATTGCTACCACTGTATAATCAAAGCTATTATCTAAGTGAGTTTCAGAGATAGTCAGAATATGAATGTCATCTGTTACAAGCACGTTATTGACTTCATGGACCTTGTTTCTAAGGCTACATATGTTAATATGGGCTATTTTTAGCACTTTTCTGGGTTGTTTGATTGACAAGCTTCCCAGTAAAGCATTAAAAACAATGGTAGACTTACTCATGTTATTTACATTGGAACTGATAGTGCAGGGTGAGCTGCATAAAGTGGTCTTCCTACTATTGCACACCGCCTCAGTGCTAACAGTGTAACTCTGGTTTATAGGCTCATGATTACTGCTTACAATAGCTGTAGGATAAACAGATGTATTCGGTGCAATTAGGGGTACATAAATTAAATGACTTACATTGTGTTTGCCAATGCCCCTAAGATCATGTACATTTGATGCAGCATTATATCGACTCATTGTCACAATGGTAGGGATTAACTTAGCTGGTCTTGGATTACTTACTGCAGTGTTTCAATGCAGCCTTGAAATGTGTGGACAGAGTCCAGGAGCCAAGATCACTTGGATGGACTCCGTCATTCCTGTAGAGTATCTTCTGTTTCCAGAAGGTATCAATAAAAGTGACTCCAGCAGAGCTACAGTCTTTTAGCCAGATGTGTAATGCCACCAGTCTACTGAATCTTTCACACCCGCGGCCCAACGATGGTACTGGACCGAAATCATTGCCCATTTTTTGGAGTCTTTTAATGCTAAAATTAGTTATTTAAAATCCATTTTCAGATGTTCTGAGCTACCCCTCCTGATGTCATTTGACCCCACATGGACTACGACAGTGGCAGCTCCCGGCATCTGTGGTAGAACAGTCGGAAGCAGCCTCGTTATGTCCTGTACTCGTGCTCCTGGGTAGCACATGGTTTTTTCCTTGGGGACCGAGATGTTTCTCACCATAGAGCTGCCTATGAGGACAGCTGGTGATGTTGAATGGGCCAGTCTCTCAGGCAGCCTCATGGCCTGGTGAGGCTAGGTGCTACGAGGATCTGAACCCGAGGTAGAAGCCACCGGAGCGGTAGACTAAGCCGAGGATGAAGACGCAGGTACCTCCGGATCCGATCTTGATTGGGAAGCCACCACGGACGAAGGCGCCAGAACCTCTGGATCCAGGGCGGCAAAGCTGTTTCTGGTCTGTGTCAGTTCCGCAGAGTGAAGGAAAAGCAGCCAACAAGTGCTCAGCATATGTGGGAACTCCTTCAAGACTGTTGGAAAAGCATTCCAGGTTAAGCTGGTTGAGAGAATGCCAAGTGTGTGCAAAGCTGTCATCAAATCTAAAATATATTTTGATTTGTTGAACACTTTTTTGGTTACTACATGATTCCATATGTGTTATTTCATAGTTTTGATGTCTTCACTATTATTCTACAATATAGAAAATTGTAAAAATAAAGAAAAGCCCTTGTGGATAAAGTTTGGCATGACACAATTTCTGGTGTGCAACATCTAAAGACCTGCATCATGATACAGAGAGCTTTTCAGTCTGAAATAAAAATGTATTTGGGTGTTTTTGGAGCCTTTGTTAATTATTTTTGGATGCCCTGTATCTCCTGAATGAGGCCCAGGAAGTAAATTGCTGTTGGGGCAAGTTTCTCAAAAAGAAATTAAATGATTTGTCTGAAACCTTCTATAGCATGCAATTTACATCAAAAATACTGATCAGATCCCTAAATTGTGAAAATTGTCTTTAAATCTGATGTCACCAAGCAGGCACCAACTCACTTCAACATAAATCTCTGATACATTAATATGGAAAAATACCACCACAAACTCTCTCTCTCTCACACACACACAGAGAGACACACACGTGTGATCAACAATAGGATATACATAAGGTTACCCTTGAAAGTTGAGAAGGGCCTGATGCAAAGTGCACATTGGATTAATGTGATACAGATGTCAAAATAATGACTTACTATCTCATAATTATTACTTAGTATATTATTATTATGAGTTACTATTTTATAATTATGATTTACTATCTCATAACTCGTAGTCAGATATTTTTTGTGGGGGTGGCGGGAAAGCGCTTCCATAACTGCGTCTACTAGCGGTAGGCGAGTGAAGAAATGAAAGCGAAGCAGTCTCGAAATGGATGCAGGTAGTTATAGCTAAGTTTCTGTTTCTTTTTTGGAAGCAATACTTCACTTTTAGTTAGGATTACATTGTTTGGTCATTATATATAAGATATATGTAAAACATATCTGAGCATAAACTCAGAAAAACCCACAAAATATCGAAATGTGTTCTAATGGCGAAGTTTTTCCTTGTGCTCTTTCTTACTTCCTGGTTGCAACATATTTTTCCTCAGCCTACCAAACTCACTGACAATGTTGAGATTCGATTTTGGCACGAAGATTGCGCCAAATCGCTCATATGGATTGGCAACATTTTCCTTGGAATAGAGAAATTAAGTGTCGAAATGTCCATGGAAGACAGAGGTGGTCTGCAAAAGCCCAGAGAAATAGAGACAAACTGATTTAATACATTTCCAACCATGGAAAGCGATAATGGTGCCGTGAGAGAAGGTGACGTCGAGTTTTGTTTTTTTGGTCTATCACAATGTTCTATCACTTTTCTATTATGGTTACTATTCATAATTTAACATTTTAACAACTCGACAATATTGGTTTTAGTCATACATCATTTGTTTTAGTTTAGCCTAAAGGATTACAGTATTTACCGTTTGAAGTATTTTATCAAGTGCGCATATACTGGTCGAAAGAAGTTGACTGCCATTAGCAGCGAGAATCATGTGTTCACATGGGCGAGACATTTCTTTGTTGTTGCATAAATCTTTTAATATTGTTTTTTAACAGTATACTCACCAATGTTAGACCTACCTCAAAATATATATGTAGAATATAATCAATAAGGTTGTTGAAAATGCAAGACACCTAGTATATAATTAAATAGAATGGTATAGAAAACAATAATTGAAATTATAAATGTGTTATTTATAAATGCAATATGCATAGAATAGAATATATCAGTATGGTAGTTATAAATACAAGATGCATAGAATAGAAGATAAAATGCATGGCACCTTTTGGTAAAAACAGAACGAGTTTGCAACTCCACAGTAGTCACTTTTTAACCTTGTTCCTGTTGCAACCTCCAGGTGTGTTGGTACCTGTGCTACCAGGTTCGAAAAAGTTCGACAACAGCATTCGGCCTCCACTGCAAAACTCGTACATGTACAAGGAGTCTAAGCAGTCTTTCAGATACAACTCTGCTTTCTTGATAAACAATGCTACTCTGCAGGAACGGGTCAGTATTTCACTACAGTACATGGTAAAATTGGCCAACCCTGGCTTACTCCTTGGTGTACGGTACCCTGGCCCTGACTCTGCCCATAGAGTCCAGTTTATAGTATCTGTGCAATACTTAGTACAGGATAGTATATGTACTATTTCATGATAATATCTGTGTAATACTTGATAGTACATGTTAGTATATGTACTGTTACATATCTGTGTAATACTTGATAGTATATTTGTGTATTACTTAAGTCATTTTGTGCTGCCCCTTAATTAATTAAGTACATATTTACAACATAAAATAATTTAACTTAATATCAGTATTTAAATGTTTTACTCTTATTATTATCTATCCTGGTGCCTAGTCATTTTACCCCTTCCCTATATCTACCTAAATACCTTGTACCCCTGCACATTGATCTGGTCCTGATACTCCCTGTATATAGCTCCACATTGATCTGGTACTTTCTGTATATAGCTCCACATTGATCTGGTCCTGCTACTCCCTATATATAGCTCCACATTGATCTGGTACTTCCTCTATATAGCTCCACATTGATCTGGTACTTCCTGTATATAGCTCCACAATTGATCTGGTACTTTCTGTATATTGCTCCACATTGATCTGGTACTTCCTGTATATAGCGCCACATTAATCTGGTACTTTCTGTATATAGCTCCACATTGATCTGGTACTTCCTCTATATAGCTCCACAATTGATCTGGTACTTTCTGTATATAGCTCCACAATTGATCTGGTACTTCCTGTATATAGCTCCACAATTGATCTGGTACTTCCTGTGTATAGCTCCACAATTGATCTGGTACTTCCTGTATATAGCTCCACAATTGATCTGGTACTTCCGGTGTATAGCTCCACATTGATCTGGTACTTCCTGTATATAGATCCACATTGATCTGGTACTTCCTGTATATAGCTCCACAATTGATCTGGTACTTCCTGTATATAGCTCCACAATTGATCTGGTACTTCCGGTGTATAGCTCCACATTGATCTGGTACTTCCTGTATATAGATCCACATTGATCTGGTACTTCCTGTATATAGCTCCACAATTGATCTGGTACTTCCTGTATATAGCTCCACAATTGATCTGGTACTTCCTGTATATAGATCCACATTGATCTGGTACTTCCTATATATAGCTCCACATTGATCTGGTACTTCCTGTATATAGCTCCACATTGATCTGGTACTTCCTGTATATAGTTCCACATTGATCTGGTACTTCCTGTATATAGCTCCACAATTGATCTGGTACTTCCTGTATATAGTTCCACACTGATCTGGTACTTCCTGTATATCCACATTGATCTGGTACTTCCTGTATATAGCTCCACATTGATCTGGTACTTCCTGTATACCACATTGATCTGGTACTTCCTGTATATAGCTCCACAATTGATCTGGTACTTCCTGTATATCCACATTGATCTGGTACTTCCTGTATATAGCTCTATACTTGTGTATTTTATTCCTCTATTTTAATTTGTGTTATCAGTTTAAATTTTTCTTATTTGTTAAATCTGCATTGTTGTGAAAGGGCTCGTAAGTAAGCATTTCACGTTAAAGTTTACACTTGTTTTATTCGGTGCATGTAACAAATACAATTTGTATTATATTTGAGAGGCAAACTATTACTTGTTGTTTGACAGTATGAGGCTTTCAGAACAAAGAGAAGAGACATGGGATACACAGAGGAAGAAATGGAGGAGTCCTATGGCTTCTTGCTGTTTGACGACGAAAATAAGGTAACAAAATAAACATTTCAATGTTTATCTCACAATAATGTTTATAGTCATTCATACATCTCTATTTCTGTAGAAAACGTAAAGTCACACACACACAATGTATTCTCCCCCCAAAAAATGTTTTATGGAGAAACCCTTATCTAACTTTGTGTCATAGAAAACGACCTCAAAACATTGTAATCAAGTTACCAATTGCTAATAATCAATATTCTTCTATTTTAAAGGCAAATAGAGTGGGAGAAACTGGTGTTGTCCCTGGACACAGCACATGTACCACACTTGGAGATCCTTCAAAGGGTAAATGAGCTGCGCCATATTGTGTAAATAACGAGATATCAGACAAGACGCCTGGGTTTTGAGTTCCACAGCACGGGAGTTAAATACACTAGGACAATAACGCCTCGATAAAAACAAGAACAACCTGTCTTGGGTTAAGGAAATATGAGAAAAACTGGATTGATCTATTTCTACTGAAACCTTTTTCATATTACCGAACAAGGCCTCATCTAAACAATGGAGCATTTCTAAGCTTTTACATGTTAAATATAGAGGCAACTCACACACTACATGACATGGAGTAGTCTCTAGAACAAACCTAAACTAATTCCATTTGAGTGTGGACTATATGGATAAAGACATGTCAAAACATAAGTAGTGAGATTTAAATAAGTTGTCTTACTAGGATAATGGTGTACTGTTTCAGGTGTTCGGTTTCAGTACATGTTTGGTCAATTGTCCTTCTGCTTTTGAAAGTGAAACTGCTTTACGTACATGATAGTGTAAAGAGAAAGTGGAAGGAGAGACCAGTAGTGTTTGCTAGGACCAGATATTTAACATTAGTCTATACTTAGGGGCCTGCAGTAAAAAATGTTTGAATGATGTAGAAATTAGATTTGATCTCATTTGAATGAAAATGAGGAATGAGGGAGGAGTCTACTTTATCAACAGAATATTATGTTATGAGAGTTTAGCTCTGAACATACATACAATGAAACTCTGGTAAATATCTTTCGTTGTTTGAAGTTAGAATTCCTCAATAGAAATCTCCGTTACTTCAGGTTACATAGTGAGCCAAGCTGTGTTCGGGTTGCAGGCCCTAGTGGAAAAGGGGGAGGGTGGTGGAAGATTATCTACAGTTGGACAAAGTCTGCTAGTTTTTTTTAATCTACTAGGCTCAGATTGCGATAACTGCCATAGTTATGGAGGAAGTAAACAGTGGTCAAAGTCCTTGTGTAGACTAGTGTTCTGTTTCATCATGTTCCAAGTTTACAGTTCTAGATGTTTATGAGATCACCATAGAAGCCCTGTAAGACGTGAAGTGTTTTTTTCCCCTCTATAGCAGTAAGTATAATGGTACTTTTTGTCAGCCATTTTCACTCACATATTGTTTCTTCACTTGTCCTTCAACTTCCTGTTTTGTCACGTGTAGGTTAATCAACGTGACACAGGTTTCTTTGGTTAGATTAAATTATAAGGAAAGAGAACATCTAATCACATATCCATAGAATGTACCTGTGTGCCACAAGACAGTGTTCGCCTGCTGTGCTAATGCCTAGGCATTTGCTTAGGGAGCCAACAAGTTCATTATGTGCATGTGGCGCCAATTCTGCCAAACCACCTCAGTTACATTATGCAGTGTTGGAACTGTAAAACCACTAAACCTAAAAAAATAAAAAATAAAAAGTAAAGTGTGAAGTTTCACAGCCTCTTCTAAATTTCTCACTTAATTGTTCTCACATAGATCTTAAACGTATGCTTACATTCAGATATACAGAACCAGTCAAAAGTTTGGACACTCCTACTCGTTCAAGGGTTTTTCTTTATTCTTACTATTTTCTACATTGTAGAATAATAGTGAAGATGTCAAAACTAATGAAATAACACAAATGGAATCATGTAGTAACCAAAAAAAAGTGTTAAACAGATAGAAATATATTTTATATTTGAGATTCTTCAAAGTGGAACACTCACCACCCCATGTTCTTGTTGTTTTGGTTTTATCAGAAAGAGGAGGGGGGATACTGGAACACTCACCACCCCATGTTCTTGTTGTTTTGGTTTTATCAGAAAGAGGAGGGGGGATACTGGAACACTCACCACCCCATGTTCTTGTTGTTTTGGTTTTATCAGAAAGAGGAGGGGGGATACTGGAACACTCACCACCCCATGTTCTTGTTGTTTTGGTTTTATCAGAAAGAGGAGGGGGGATACTGGAACACTCACCACCCCATGTTCTTGCTGTTTTGGTTTTATCAGAAAGAGGAGGGGGGATACTGGAACACTCACCACCCCATGTTCTTGCTGTGGAAACAAACTTGTCATTGTTGTGAATGTTCTTGTTTAACTCAGGTGTGTACGTGTCCAAGTACTCGGACTGCCTGGACTTAAACCGCTGGTACCACGGGAAGTCTGGATACATCACCATCATCAGGCTCACCAAGGTATTTACACAGTAGCAGGGCAATAAGGGTGCTGACTAGAGGGAGTACAGCTACGACCGGAAGAACCTTTTTGTAGCAGGTTATGAGAGCATTTTAAACCGTTATCCTTTTCCCAACCTAAATCTCCTAACCTGCCACGTTAATTATCGTAACCTACTGCGTAAGTTCTCCTAACCGGCTACAAAACAAACAAAAAACACTTCCGGTCGTAGCTGTACTCCCTCTAGTCAGAACCGGCCACCGGGTCATAATGTTGGGTAACCTCCTTTCCCCCAAAGGTTTCTCTTGAGGTTTCTGCCTCCTGGCCACTGTGCGTCTGCTTCTGTTTGCGGTCTGGGCCCGGGTTACTGTAAAGCAATTTGGGACGACTGCTGATGAATATATTTGGGACGACTGCTTTATAAATATATTTGATTGATTAGTTGAAAGGGCCTGCAATTTAATTCTCTCTCTTTTTGTGGGGTTCTACAGGGCAGGGTCAGAGAAGTGACTGAGAACTACACAGTAAACTACACCTCTCCCTCTAATGGGTTTGACTGTCATGTATCAGAGCAGCTCAGTTCTGTGTCAGCCAACACCAGCTCCTTCCTGGCCTTCGAGAGAACACAGGTGAGACTCCTCCCTCCCTCCTTCCACCATCATCCGTCCCTCTCACATGGTGTGTTATGTTGCCTTCAATTGTCAAATATGCACTCAGTGTGTCAGAGCAATAAAACAAATATGTTATTTAGTAAGCTACCTCTAACGAAATAATTAAATGATGTATTATTCGTCTTTTTGTCACAGGCATTTAGCAAAGTTGATGAAATACACCTGCAGATACAGTAGTGATAAATACAACACAATAGCAAAGCTGACGAGATTTGTGTTGGTCTTTGCAGTACTACATGTATGAGCTGCCTGTTGGAGGGGCAGTCCAGCCTCCCAGCCATGTCTGCCCATTCGCTATCGTGGCTTTCTCCTATTGGGATACCAAGACACCCGCATCAGAGGAGAAGGAGAAAAGGTACACTTCCCTCTTTCCCCTCGTGGGGTTTGTCACAAACAACATTATGCTCAATAGAAAATATTAGGTGAATAAAGGAATTAAACTGTTATCTTGATTAATAAAAACAAAATGTCTCCCTGTCTTTTTAGTGAGGAAGAAAAAACAGGTGAGCAATGAACTGATGGCTACTTATCAATGTGTCTTTGTCTAGTGTGTTATCCATATGAATTTGACTTTTTGTGTGTATTGTAACACTGCACTGGTGCTTTTGGATAATGTTATGATAATGGTAATGGAATGCGATTACAGTCTTTCACTACTATCCGTGGAGGGGCCAGCTCCAAATCAGCTCTCAGATCTACCATGTGGGTCTGAAGTCCAGCACAGGACCCCTAATCCCAGCTAAACTGTAAGTTCAATGCAACCCTGTGAAGGTGTACTCCCTCCCTATGATATGACTTTAAAAAATATATTCTAAATCTATCTCCAATTGACTTGATGTGGGTCGTGTTCAGTAGGGCACACCATTGAAAATGCAACGGGAAAATCTAAAAGCACATTTCAGTACCTCCCCATTTTATTCTGTTTTCATGTGGTAACATAACTTGAGAATGTCACATGAATCACACTTCCTTCCTTTTTGTTGATTGCAGTCCAACAATGATGTCAGTTGACGGAGCAATTCAAATGTCAGATCTGAGGCAGAAATTACCGAAGGCTATATTTGAAACCTGTTTCTCCGGTGAAGGTACAGTCATGTTGAAAATTAAACCTCTTAAGGATCCGCCCCTTTTTTTCAATTTTTACTTAAAATGACATACCCAAATCTAACTGCCTGTAGCTCAGGCCCTGAAGCAAGGATATGCATATTCTTGATACCATTTGAAAGGAAACACTTTGCAGTTTGTGGAAATGTGAAAGGAGAATATAACACAATAGATCTGTAATACAAAGAATGAACCAACCGTTCTTTTGTATTTTTTTGTACCATCATCTTTGAAATGCAAGAGAAAGACCATAATGTATTATTCCAGCCCAGGTGCAATTTCGATTTTGGCCACTAGATGGCAGCAGTATATGTGCAAAGTTTCATACTGATCCAATGAACCATTGTATTTCTGTTCAAAATGTTGTATCAAGACTGCCCAAATGTGCCTAATTTGTTTATTAATAACTTTTCATGTTCAAAATTGTGCACTCTCCTTGAACAATATCATGATATTATTTCACTGTAATAGCTACTGTAAATTGCAGTGCAGTTAGATTAACAAGAATTTAATCTTTCTGCCAATATCAGATATGTCTATGTCCTGGGAAATTTTCTTGTTACTTACAATCTCATGCTAATCGCATTAGCTCAACCGTCCCGTGGAAAGGACACCGATCCCGAAGAAGTTTTGTAAATGTACTCAAAAGGGGGTTTCATTTTGATAGCATTTTGTTTGAGCAGTGTCACCACAAACAAAACCTTCTCAGGAAATGTTTAGGTGTTGCTTATCTGTAAAAGATGAAACTGTTTATTTATTCAGCTTTGATAACAGAATTTATTGAGTGTGTATGGCTCAGTGGTAGAGCATGACGCTTGCAACGTCAGGATTATGGGTTTGATTCCCGGGGCCACCCATACATGAAATATATGCACGCATGACTGTAAGTCACTTTGGATAAAAGCTTCTGCTAAATGGCATATTATATTAGCTTTACACAGATGTATTTTCCGTTCTTTACCATGGAATGCTGAATGTCTAAATTATCACCTTTTTTTCTGTATTTTCTTGTAATAACTAACTTTGCACACTAGGAGTACTTTATTATATTGAGTTGTACTGTTTTTCAGTGTCTCTGGAAGGAATGGGTTGCAGTCTGTATGAGCTTTCACCCAGTGAGGCTGAAGACACCTCTCTCTCTCAGCTCACACAGGGCCTCAAGGAGAAAGACCTGGTGAGCTTTCATTGTTTTTTCAAATTTGGCTCACGGACTATTGAAAGAACGGAATGCAGTATGTTGTTGCCGTGTCAGACTTTGATTCAAATGAATTCTATTTTTCTTACTAACAGGCCCTCACAATACAACTGAATGATAATGGTTTTCTTATACTGTTACATTCATCTCACTTCCTCACTTATGAAGGTAAGAAGGAACCTGTATACACAACATACTGTATTTAGATATTGTAGATAGACATTTAGCTTCTAACATGACATTATAATTGTATATTTCCAGATACTGGGTCCAGTAAGCCAGAGGTATTGCAGGGGATGTTTGTGTTTCCAGACTCCAGAGCTATACATAGAGGTGTGTGTGTGTGGCCAACTTTAATTTGTGAACACTTATGCCCTGTATACAGTAGCGATTTTTATCTCATCTTTTGTAATGTATCTTTATGTAATGCCATTTTATTTTTTACCACAGACACCAAGGTCTGCTGGAAGAAGCCCTTCCTCTCACCAGAGTGCCTCCAGGTGGTGCCTGCACTGAACTACGCAGAGACAGAGGTGGAAAAGTGCCTCCCTTCACCAAGCGGGGAGCTACGTGGTTTACTAGAGCAGCATATCCAGAGCTACGCTTCCCTCATCCACCCTGGGCTTACCATCAGTCCATCCAGGGAGGCCAGCATCTTCCCAGATCAGTTTGACGTTCCGGACGCCCTCAAATACCTATACTCCGCCCCCAAGTGGACTGAGATGGGATGGAAACGTCTCAAATCTTATTTCCACCAGCCTGGCTCCTTTGAGCTGTCGGTGTCCAGAGCCACGGAGCTTCTGGTGGCAGGGCGAGAGGAGCGAGGAGATGAGCCGGATGATGATGTCTACTACTGTCTGTCATCTCCAGAGGGGTCCCCCATGAGTCCTGCTAGTCTGGGTGGCCCAGAGGAGCAGCAGTCAGGGGGAAAGTCCCCAGGAGACACAGCTGACACAGCAGCAGACTTTAGTAAAGCACTTGCAGTGTCAATGGAGGACTTTGAGAAACCTGGTAAGACTATGGAAGACAGTAATGCACCAGACAAAGCAGTAAAGGAAGGGAATAACTTGCTTTTGAAGGAAGTGCAAGAAAGGTTGCCCTCTGATCTTAGCAAGCCTCTAATCCCTGCAGAGGATTTTGCGAAACCTGACTTGAACAAGGCACACAGTAAAGCACCAGGGACAACTTTGCCTCCAAAAGAGGTGCAGGAGGAGCTCACCTCTGATCTTTCTCAGCCTTCTGTGTCGGCAGATGACTCTGAAAAACCTGGGAAGACCAAGGCTGACTGTAATGCACCAGGGGTAAGAACAGAGGATGAAGGGACAAGTTTGATCCCAGAGGAGGTTGAAGTTGATGTACAAGAAAAGGTGCATTCTGATCTTTTAGAGCCTGCAGTCTCTGCAGAGGACTTGAGGAAAGCTGACCTGGCAGCATTGGGCAAGGCAGACTGCAACGCACCAGAGGTAGGAGTAGCAAATGAAGAGACTAACTTTTACCTGAAGGAGGTGCAAAAGGATATGCCCTCTGGTGTTTCACAGCTTCCAGTCTCTGCAGAGGTCTTGAGGAAAGCTGACCTGGCAGCATTGGGCAAGGCAGACTGCAACGCACCAGAGGTAGGAGTAGCAAATGAAGAGACTAACTTGTACCTGAAGGAGGTGCAAAAGGATATGCCCTCTGGTGTTTCACAGCCTCCAGTCTCTGCAGAGGTCTTGAGGAAAGCTGACCTGGCAGCATTGGGCAAGGCAGACTGCAACGCACCAGAGGTAGGAGTAGCGAAGGAAGAGACTAACTTGTACCTGAAGGAGGTGCAAAAGGATATGCCCTCTGGTGTTTCACAGCCTCCAGTCTCTGCAGAGGTCTTGAGGAAACCTAGTCCGGCCCTGGCGACCAAGCCCAACAGCAAGGCACCAGAGGCAGGCGTAGAGGATAATATGAAAACTTTGCCTCAGAAGGAGGTGCAAGAGGAGGTTCCCTCTGATCTTTCCCAGCTTGCAGTGTCGGCAAAGGCTTTTGGGATAGCCAGTATGAGAGTGATGAAAAAGGCTACAGAGGTGACAGAGGTTTCAACCTCACCTGCATCAGGTGACCTCCCAACAGTGTTAGTCATCACTGCCACTGAAAGAACTGCAACCGTTTTACCTCACAATGAGTCCACCACAAATAACTCCTCCAGTTTACCTTGCGCCAAAGTACAGGATAAGGGCGGGAGTGCTCTCAATGGACAACGTGGCAAGGCCAATCAGCCTTCAAAACCCACAGAGGTCAGTCATTCCTCTATATCTGATTGGAGGAAACGGCCAAGGAAACGTCATAGATTTAGCGGATTGTGTAAAAGGATCTTGAGGTCTACAGTGGCTGACTTTGAAGAGAAAGAAAAAGAGGACATGGAAAGTATGGATTCAAGTGAAGTCCACCTATTGAAAAAGAGGAAGGAAATGATGGATTTAATTAAAGTTAACCCATTGCAAAAGGAGGAAAGGATGGATGTAACCCAAGTTCACCCATTGAAAATGCCAAGAGAACTGATGAATTTGATCCAAGATCTCCCATTGAAAAAGAAGGAAAAGATGGATGTAACCCAAGTTCATCCATTGAAAATGCCAAGAGAACTGATGAATTTGATCCAAGATCTCCCATTGAAAAAGAAGGAAAAGATGGATGTAACCCAAGTTCATCCATTGAAAATGCCAAGAGAACTGATGAATTTGATCCAAGATCCCCAATTGAAAAAGAAGGAAAAGATGGATGTAACCCAAGTTCACCCATTGAAAATGCCAAGAGAATTGATGAATTTGATCCAAGATCCCCCATTGAAAAAGAAGGAAAAGATTGATGTGACCCAAGTTCACCCATTGAAAATGCCAAGAGAATTGATGAATTTGATCCAAGATCCCCCATTGAAAATGAAAAGCAAGGATTTAATCCACTATCACCCATTGAGAAATAAAGAAAGTATGGATTTGATTCATGATGACCATCCTTTGAAAAAGAAGACCGAACGATGGGACTTGAAGGCAATCATCTCCGAATGTGGTAGAATTTTTGTCCCTCACGGTTCAGAAGTTATCGCCAAGGATATAGAATCTTTGAAAGTTAAGGGGAAAGTGTTAGATCACAAACAATGTGCTGACGAGATGATGGTTGAAGCTTGTATCAAAGTCCCCCAACCCATAGAAACAGGAAATGGACCTAACCTAGAGTTGAACAAGTCAGATGAGAACAAAGATTTGCCCATAGGGATGTTAGACAGTAAAGACAGTCTGCATGAGGTCAAAATGGCTGATGTAGGCAAGATGGCCTCTCTGAATCCCTCAGAACTGCTCCTGAACAAAGACACGGATTCTCCTTCCTCAGGAAAACACAAAAAGAAGCGTCAATATGTCGCAATATCCCTCAGTCAACTAAAGACAGTCCTTTCAAGAGGGGGAAAGAGAAATAAACCCATCAATCCTGCTCCAGAAGATCAAACATCACCCGTGAACAAGAAAAGCAAGGCTGATACTCCTGGCATGGATGAAATGGAAAATGTTCATATCAACAAAGCCAACCCAGACAGAACCACAGGTGCTGTTGAAGTTGCAAAGGAACAGACATTTGGCCTAGACCCAAAGTTTGCACTAGCATTAGGCTTGACTCCTACGGAGTTGAATAATGATGCACACAAATCTCCAGAAAAAAGTGATATTGCATTAAAGAAAGACATTCAGAGCAGACTGGACCTGGTCCCACCTCAAGCCACATCTGACCAAACGTCTGAGGCTTTGCCTAGCTCACCTTCAACAACAGTCATCTTGGCGAGTCAGAGGAGACCATTCAAAAAGAAACACGAGCACGCAGACTCCATTAGGAAAAAATGTAAGTTTCTTTTGGGGAAGTTCGTGGTTGTTGTGAACTTCACATGTCATGCAAATAACAGAACATGCAAATGGATTTTCTTTTGTTCTCATTAAACCAAATGCTAAATTAGATAGCAATGTTCTTCATCATTGACTTGTGATTACGGTTAATATATGCGCTGAAATGTTGAAATATGCCCTGAAATAATCCGGTTGTCTTGAATTCCTGACGATTCCGTTTCTATATTTCCTTCTTCATCTGAACTGCAAAAGCGGCATTCTGAAGTAACGTGCTAATGGCCTCTTGCTTGCCTGGTCCCAGATCAGTTTGTGCCATCCCCTATGGTCATTGTAATGCAGATGGCAAGAGAGCACAAACAGATCTGGGACCTCTTGCTGGCGCCTCTGACTCATCTTGCTCTGTGTTGATTGGCTAGCTCCCCTATTGCTGCGGTCCCCCTGTTGAACATAATGTTGCATCTATTACAGATCGTGTTAAAATTAGGTTCAGTGGGTTGGCGAGGATATTTATTACTATTACAAGAAAAACATCGTCTTTAAAAAAGTAAAAAAATAAAAATAAAGATCTTTACTGAACAATTTGCGTGCAGGGGGACTGCTTTACAGCCATGTAGGTATTGATCATCACCATGCGCTCCTTTGTGTCTTTTGTTTCTACAGGGTGGTTGCATTATCGCTCACCAGCTGCTTTAGAAAGGGAGACAGTAGCTATATCCTCCCAACTAGTGACACTTGACCCGGATGTCAGCCGTGTTGTCAGTAGGGGTAGGCCCTGCGAAGGTGCCAGCGCTGTATCGTGCCCACCTGCAGAGTCTCTGACCCTATTGGCCGATTTGGCTCGCAGTACCAGTAATGACAAGGTACTGGAACAACAGTCAGACCCAAAGGCTCTTGAGAAACAAGATGACCACCCAAGTTTGGTGATAAGTGACAACAGTGTCAAAGATGGCATCTCTCCTCATGATCCAGATGGTGAGCGAGAGTTTGTCCTTCCTGCTCTGCTGAAGCACCCTTCTGCTGCTAGGCTTAAACTCCCCCCTCAGTCTCCGTCACCCAAGGGGCTGGTGGTGGGGAGTGGGGAGCGGGTTGTGTTAGTCTCACAAGAGCATTCATACTCACTGCCGCCATCCTCTCTACTATTGGGTTTGTCAGGTTCAATCGTTCAAGTCCCCATTTCGGAGGGACTTCAGCAGCATCGCAAGGATATCTTTGCTGACGGAACTCAAACACTACGGGCCGTCCTGTGTCAGCAGAAGGACCAGAACAGGAAGGAACCGGGATTGGCTCGGGAATCCCTGAGCAAAGGAATCGGGTGCAGGCAGAAGTTCCATCGCTTCCGGCGGTTCATTGAAAAAGATGGCTCAGTTCAAGTGACACGGCTGTGGAAGGAAAACTATAACTTTAATTCAGACAGCAAGTTTACCAACGACCCTAAGGATAAAACAGTTATTAGAGCCCTACATGGGTATGTACTTACAATCACTAACTTAAATACTAATGTCTTCAGTTTGATTAGTTATGCATATAGTAGCTAGAAGAAAGGATAACTGAAGAGTTTGCTAGAGACCAAAAGCTGATACTATATTACTCACAGTGGTCGACTAATTGTTTGACTGGAATTGCAAATTAAAACTCTGATTTTTCTCTGTCCTTTCCCTTCATCCCTCTGCACTCCCTCTCTGTACAGCCCATGGGATTTTGACATTACGGACACAAAAGAACAGGTTCAGCTCATTATCCACATGTGGATAGGTCTTTTCTACAGCAGGTCCACTGCGAGGTTCTGCCAGGCAGACTCAAGTCTAACATGTTTGGAAAAAAAGGAATCTATAGAAGTGGCTCATGGAATGGTACCAGCCCAGATTCCACCTGGGACCAAGACAAGTTCCCCTGCTTATATAGCCCTCTCCAGGATACCAGAACCTGACGTTTTGGACCTTAGTAAAATGGGTAAAAAAAAAGCACAACCATTAAGCCTGGAAGCTGAGGTATTGGACCTTTCAATGAAAACAACCTCAACTGTGCTAGACTCTCTAGACACAGAGTCTAAGCGGAGAATAGATTTGAAAAATCATCCATCATACCTACCAGCATCTGGCCTGCACAAGGAAACCATCTCTTGTCCAAAACAAAGTACAGGTGTTGAGTTAAAGGTTGGAAAACAAATATATTATATATTTAAACCACATGTTTTCCAATAAATCTTTTGTAGACTTTTTTGTTGTTGTTGCAATGATGAATTGTTTATCTTGGTGTTCTCTTTCTCTACAGGTTTACAGAGACCGTGTGGACAGCATGATGTCAGAAAAATCAAGTGACCTGGGTGATGATGAAGACTATGAAACCAACAACCATGAGAATGACAGCAAGGGTACCCTCCAAAATGGTGTGTCCCCTTACGAAAGAACTTTGGAAAGTGATCGATCGTACATACTTTTGTGTGAACAGGCAGCAAGTGTGTACATTCATCAAGAAAAGCTCCTGGAGACTCAAACTGCTCAGGTTTTGGAGGGCAACAACAAAAAGCTCCTGGAGACTCAAACTGCTCAGGTTTTGGAGGGCAACAACAAAAAGCTCCTGGAGACTCAAACTGCTCAGGTTTTGGAGGGCAACAACAAAAAGCTCCTGGAGACTCAAACTGCTCAGGTTTTGGAGGGCAACAACAAAAAGCTCCTCCAAAGGGAGGAGGAGATGACGGGTGATGGAGAACCACACGCAGTGTGTCTTAAAACCATGGGCTCTAAGGATGTCAATAAGGAGCAACAACTTAAAGATAACGATTCGGTCAAAACAATGCCATGCACAGAAGTGCAGATGGATGGTGATGCTGCCAATATGGCTGACACAGTTGAGCGTAATGCAAAGGAAGCCAGAGATGGGGTTCACGTTGTCATCTGTGATGGCAGTGAGTCAAAAGAGGAGATGCACAAAGTAGATCACAACGTGAAGGATTCTGTTGAAGCAGAAAAACCAGAAGCAGTGCATGCTGGGAAAGATACCACAAACAAGAAAATCACTAAAGCACAAACTGCTGTGCATGTTGGGAAGGATTTAATTGATAACGATAAGGCACTCAAAGCAGTGCACAGTGAAAATGTTCCCAGAGATTATGGAAACACCAAAGACCAGGTGCAAACTGCAATGCAGGATGGGAATGATACTAGAGATGAGACCCTACCAGTGGTGATTTGTGGAGAAGATTCAGGAGATAAAACACCACCTGTGGTGTGTGATGGGAACACGTCTGTGGCTGAGACACTACCAGAGATATCACACACTGAAAATGATTCCCAAAAAGCAACACTGGCAGTAGTGCATGGTGGAAATGATCTGAGAGATACGACACTACCTGTGAAATGTAATGGCAAGCTGTACATAGACGTAGAACCCACTGTAGTACATGATATAAATGGTTCCACGGATGAGGAACTACCAATGGGGCAGGGTGGAGATGTTTCTGCTGGGACTAGCAGAGTACTGCCAGAGATGCATGGTGAGATTAAATGTAAAGATGTACTGCCCACGCAAGTATTTCCAGTATGCGATGGGAACATGCCTTTTGTAGGCGAGTTTGACACACTCATTCAGCCCAATAATGTTTTAGGAGTGGCTAAACATGAAATAAATGAGGCTGATGTACAAACTAAAGAACAGGAAAAAGAATTGATGCAGGGTCAGAGTAAATCTGATGATGTCACAACTCAAAGTTCCACAACATTCCCGCCAGGGTCTCAACATTCTCAAGACGAGACATTAGAAAGATTGACAGGTCAGGTAGAAATACCACTGATTCCCAGGGAAGACATCGCACACACAGATGTTCTACATTTAATAGGTGAGGCATCAGAGATGGCGCAAGGTCAGGTAGAAATTCCATTTATTGGAGTAGAAATACCATTTATTGGAGTAGAGAAGAATAGCCAGGATATCAATCACACAGAGGTGCATGATACTCCCCCAAGTCAGAAAGAGACACTGATCACAGTCTGTGATAGTGCTAATGTGTTATCAGGTGAACTGCTAGCAAAAATATTTTCAAAGGGAACAGAATCTGTCAGTCGATGCCCAACTGTGGATGAGGTGCTGTATGGTTACATCCCCATTCCTGACATCTGCAGTGCCTCCTTGGCCATCTGTGATGCCGATGGGGTCAGCAAACCCCTCAGCACTGGGGAAGGTTACAGCAGATGCCCAATTCCTACAGAAGACGAGCCACCTTTCGTTCCAGGAATTTCTTATAACCATCACACACCAAACACTGTTTTGTTGCCCAATGCGAAAGACACCAACAGTCCCAACCTCGATAGTGGTCTTGCGCTCATTGAAAATGAAAAGGATCATCATGAACCAAGTCTTAGTCTCTATAAAGCTAGGGCTGCTACTGGGTTGCACAATCTGCATAAATCCAGCAACAATAACAAACCAAATAATCTGGAAGCCATTGATAATCGGTTCTCTCAAGTATTGGCTGATCCTCGCAAGAACCCAATCGCCACTAGCACACCTCTCAACACTCCCTCATCTTCTTTAAAGGAAAGAAGCGATTACGATCCATATTCAAATACGCGACTTGCCGCTGTTGAACCAGACCTGCATGCTCATTCAAGTCGCCATTCGCTGCATAGTTTCTCTTACTCGTTTCCCAACACCCACTGTTCCTTAACAGAGAAAGCTGCCTTCTCTGTGCCATCAATCCACCCGGAGGTCCTGTCCAATGAAACAACATTAACTGGGAACTTTAGTGAAATTGCTTTAGAAAGAGAGACTTGCTTGCGTCCTGATTTAAGTGAGCTCATCCTACAGTCCACCCGTCTGAGTATTCCAGCTGGCAGTGGACCTACAGCAGCTTCTCAGAACCTTTCAGTGCACAGTTTTACTCAGCCCCAGCCAAACAGCCAGAAACCTGCCATGATTGTGAATGTCTCCAAGAGTGAGGACAGCAGAGGACAGTACAACTGGGAAGAAGGACAAACAGATATTGACCCTATGTCTTCAGATGTCCTAAAAAGCAAACAAACCGATACCCCTGTCCGCTCAAACACTAATGCTCACCCTTATAACACACAGTATGCAACAGAGATGAGACAGATTGCAGTTTTGCAAGATTATGAGGATGTTATGGCTGATGAGAATGTTATGGGTGATGATGAGGATGTTATGGGTGAAAATGAGGCACCTTCTGTAGATAAAGACAACATTGAATCCAGTTTAGAGAACAATTGGATATCAGATGACAAACATTTAAGAAGTATATTCCGGTTAAATAAAACAAGACTTGACTTCATCAACTCTTTACGCCAGTCTCAGGAATGGGAGCAAAGGAAATTTGATGGGGTTTTGGACTTCAACAAGCAAGGCACTTCCTCGTCAGTCACCATTCAGTCTGAAGAATCAGACAAACTACTTTCCCATATGGAAGAGAACCAACAGGAGTGGTTAAAGTATTGTAGGGCTAAGAGGAGTGGCAGCCAGATGGATATGACCAAGGAAGAATACTCCTCAGTGGCAAAGCCACGCTTAGTTACCGTTTTGGATCACAAAGGAAACAGAATCACCTATGAAAACTATCCCGTTTTAAAACCTACAGCAAGCATGCACACACGGACAGTTCCTGAATCGAACAGACAGGGCTTGAGCAGTTTTCTGGAGTTCTCCAAGAGGTGGGATGATACACATAACGCTGATGAATCTGATCTTACTCAGTCATCTATGGATCTGGAGACACTCATCTTCTCAGAGAGAATGAACCAGATGCTAAAACATAAGGGTAGTAGCAGCAGCAGGTACATCCGATCGAGACACCGCAGGTCAAACGTAGAAGAAAGAGCTTCCACCAGTAGCCCGGCTGTGACAGTGCACTTTTCCAGTCTACAGGAGGATCAGGACGGCTCCGAGGAGCACTGGGAGCAGATACCATCACTTGCAGGACAAAAGATCAGAGTGGAGATGCCTGAAAGGATGGCTATGCCTGAAGAAACAGATGGAGAACCTCAGCATCTTAAGAAACTTTCGTGTACAAAGGGCAGTGAGATGACGCATGTAAAAGTTTCAGATCTGGTTGTGGATAGTTTCAGGGTGTACCATGCTATGATGACTGAGGTCTGTGCAGGCAAAAAATACCCATCCAGAACTGAGAGACTCAAGAGAGAAGACGCAAAGAGAAACAGTTCGCCAAAGTCTCGAGCTCCAAGCAAAGACAAAGACTTCTGTGGGCAGATGAAGGAGGACATGTATGACAGCCTGCATGATAATCTGAACTCTGTTGTGAGACAGTCATGTAAGAACAAGTTCAGGTTCTACATACTGGTGACATCATCTGACCCATTCTTCAGAGAGACGAAGGTAAGATGAATGTAAAAAACGTTAGCCTATACAGTGCAAACAGAACTGGGACTAGTCTATGAAAACCATTAGTACAATTAATGAAAGCCAACATTTTAATTATTCCGCCACGTTTAAAAACAAGCATTTTAATTTTGTAGGAGCTGTTAGAAGCAGAGGGCCACATTGCGGTAGAACAGTCTCAATTCTGCCTTGGAAAGGATAGTCCATTGTGCCCTCTACACATCATCTTAAGGAACGAAGATATTGCTGAACACATTTGTGAGGTAAGACTGTTATACCCATTGTAGAGTTATAAAAAGTATCTCAAACTCCCGGAAAAGAATAACCAATCCAGGTTCGAAATCCAACCTTTTGAATCGGTATACTTTGTCATTACATCGTCATTTTGAGATTTCTGTTCTACTCTCAGGTCCCTCACTTGCTTGAGTTGAAGAAGTCTCAGAATGTGTTGTTTGCTGGTATTGACCGTCCTGATGACATCGTGAACCTGACCCACCAAGAACTCTTCAGCAAAGGCGGTTTCGTGGTGTTTGAGGGAGCAGCTCTGCACACACTCAGTCTCAGTATGGACGCTTCTCTATTTGCAAGAGAACATATAAAAAGTGCATTTTCTACATGTTATTATGTTTTCACAGCGGTTTTCTCTACAAGCAACTAGGATGTCCCTAGCCTGGTCCCAGATCAGTTTGTGTCATCATGCCAACTCTTATGGCTGATGTTTGGCAAGAAACAGATCTGGGACCAGGCTTTGTCCCCTCCCAACATTGTATGGAATGTGCGAGTCGCTGAGTAACTCTCGCTCTCTCTCAGGCAACATGAAGAAAATGTCTGGTTTCCTGGAGGGATTGAGTAAAAAAGGGAAGTGGAAATGGCTCTTGCACTACAGAGACAGCCGGAAGCTGAAAGAGAATGCACGGTAAGCTTATTCATGCGCTTGTAAGAACCTTTACGATGGCTACTTTAGATGTGTGGTGACGACTAGGGCTGTTAGGGCGGTGACCTTATTACTCCCACACTGGCAGTCACCAGTCATGACCACAGTCAAATTCCACTTGACTGTTTAGTCACGGTAACTAGGCTTCCCGCTCTGATGCTGCCGATGGTCATTAGTAGCCTACCAAACGTACTAACTGCCTGGTACTCAGCACTAATCACTCTGACATCAATGCAAATGTAAACAAAAATCTAATCAAACACTTCATGAGTGCCCATGAGCTCATGTTGTGCAACAATTCTATAGGCTATGCAATTGCGTGAGAAAACAGAGTGATGGCCTCTATTAAAAAGAGGAGGATCCCATCAGCTTCCTATAGGCTAGCCCTACTATATTTCTCAACTTTCCTAATACTAAGCACATTGCTTCTCTTTACAAACAGGAGTATAACCTACCTGGCTGGCATGAAAATGAACCAGGAGAAAAGCGTCCTCCATTCGCTATTCAATTGCATAGATTACGTATTTTCCCCTGCCCCGAGACAGGTTCATGTTAATGGTCCATTCTAAATCCAAACAAATCTCACACATATTATTTAGTATATGTAAAGACCAGATTAAATCAAGAATAGTCTGATGGGTGACAATATTAGCCTATCACTTGTGAATGATATACTATCACTTGTGAATGATGCCCAGCTTGTGTGTAGTAAGGCAAGAAACAGCACATGCCTTTTTTTTGGGCGACTTTTTCAAATCATAGTATCACACCTCATGTAGCCTAGCCCATAGGCCTATATGTTTCAATAAGGTTAGTATCACACCTCATGTAGCCTAGCCTATAGTCCTATAAGGTTAGTATCACACCTCATTTAGCCTAGCCCATAGTCCTATAAGGTTAGTATCACACCTCATGTAGCCTAGCCCATGGGCCTATAAGGTTAGTATCACACCTCATGTAGTCTAGCCCATGGGCCTATAAGGTTAGTATCACACCTCATGTAGCCTAGCCCATAGTCCTATAAGGTTAGTATCACACCTCATGTAGCCTAGCCTATAGTCCTATAAGGTTAGTATCACACCTCATGTAGCCTAGCCTATAGTCCTATAAGGTTAGTATCACACCTCATGTAGCCTAGCCCATGGGCCTATAAGGATAGTATCACACCTCATGTAACCTAGCCCATGGGCCTATATGTTTTAATAAGGTTAGTATCACACCTCATGTAGCCTAGCCCATAGTCCTATAAGGTTAGTATCACACCTCATGTAGCCCAGCCTATAGTCCTATAAGGTTAGTATCACACCTCATGTAGCCTAGCCTATAGTCCTATAAGGTTTGTATCACACCTCATGTAGCCCAGCCTATAGTCCTATAAGGTTAGTATCACACCTCATGTATCCTAGCCCATAGTCCTATATGTTTTAATAAGGTTTGTATCACAACTAAAGTGGCCAAATAACTACTTAAAAAGAAGCTCATTATTCCGCTTTGCAACCAGTGGCTTAAATAGGCGGTGTGTGATTTTCAAGTCCTTTATAATAAAGCATTACATGTATAATTACATGTGGTCATTTCCGAGAATGGTGTTTTCCCGCTAATTGATTGCATTTTGGAACATTCGCGCTTATAGCCTACTGCCGTGTGCGTATTGCTGCGCTTATAAAGGTGAAGAAATAGCCTAATAGTTTAACAACATTTTAAATGTTCTGATCTGTTGTTTCAGCCTCATTGCTTTTGAAAGTTTTTTTTGATGCAAGTAGTTGTATTAATTTGGTATTTAATCGCAACCCACACCTGTCCCAGACGATATTTGGAATATTTCTCTCTCGGACCAATAGAATAGGTCAACTTTATAACTATGGGGGGTAGTGGGGCGGCAGATAGCCGAGTGGTTAGAGCGTTGAACTTGTAACCGAAAGGTTGCAAGATCGAATCCCTGAGCTCACAAGGTAAAAATCTGTTGTTCTGCACCTGAACAAGGCAGTTAACCCACTGTTCCCCGGGAGACCGTCATTAAAAATAAGAATGAGTTATTAACTGACTTGCCTAGTTAAATAAAAAGGTAAAATGAAAAAAATTGTAGATTGACATAGGCTAGTACTTTTGCTCTTCGTTAGGCCTACTCATCTTGTTAGCTGATGTAAACGTGGACAGTTCTAGCATCTTCAATATGCAACTCAGAATTTGATAAGATTGATTAGCGCAGTTGCGTCCTCGATGTGTCTTGTCTTCACTTGTAGCCTACTTCAGAGCTGAGATAGATGCCTGTAAGAAGAACCCGATCACGTTACGGGCATTGGCTAATAAGAATTGAGATATCTGAGAACCATGTGAGTGAAAGGTGTGTGGGAACATGCAGCTGGGAGAAGGGAATTATAATGACTATATTCAGCCTAAGGGCACAACGGCCACAAAATGCATGTTTTTATTTCAATTTTATTAGGGGGCATTATGGCCACACTAGAGGGATGCCGTCGGGAAATTCGAGGCATTATCAAGTGCTTGTCAAATTGTGAATGAGAGACTGATGAAGTGTTAACAGCCTGCTCAAAAAACAAAGAGCTCATGTCTTTCATGCAAGTCGCATCATGCAGCCTTAGAATGTATTAAAAATCAAAACATATAGCCCAACGTTTGACAACGTATCACAACTAAAGTTGCATATATACAGTTGAAGTCGGAGGTTTACATACACTTAGGTTGGAGTCATTAAAACTAGTTTTTCAACCACTCCACAAATTTCTTGTTATCGAACTATAGTTTTGGCAAGTCAGTTAGGACATCTATTTTGTGCACGACACAAGTCATTTTTCCAACCATTGTTTACAGACAGATTATAATCACAATTCCAGTGGGTCAGAAGTTTACATACACTAAATTGACTGTGCCTTTAAACAGCTTGGAAAATTCCAGAAAATGATGTCATGGCTTTCGAAGCTTCTGATAGACTAATTGACATCATTTGAGTCTGTGGGTCTGTGGAAGTATTTCAAGGCCTACCTTCAAACTCAGTGCCTCTTTGCTTGACAGCATGGGAAAATCAAAAGAAATCAGCCAAGACCTCAGAAAAAAAGAGCAATTTCCAAACACCTGAAGGTACCACGTTCATCTGTACAAGCAATATTATGCAAGTATAAACACCATGAGACCACGCAGCCATCATACCGCTCAGGAAGGAGACACGTTCTGTCTCCTAGAGATGAACATACTTTGGTGCGAAAAGTGCAAATCAATCCCAGAACAACAGCAGAAGGACCTTGTGAAGATGCTGGAGGAAAAAGGTACAAAAGTACCTATATCCACAGTAAAACAAGTCCTATATCAACTTAACCTGAAAGGAAGAAGCCACTCCAAAACCGTCATAAAAAAGCCAGACTACGGTTTGCAACTGCATATGGGGACAAAGATCATACTTTTTGGAGAAATGTCCTCTGGTCTGATGTAACAAAAATAGAACTGTTTGACCAGAATGACCATTGTTATGTTTGGAGGGAAAAGGGGAGGCTTGCAAGCCAAAGAACACCATCCCAACTGTAAAACACCGGGGTGGCAGAATCATGTTGTGGGGGTGCTTTGCTGCAGGAGGGACTGGTGCACTAGAATAGATGGCATCATGAGCAGGAACATTATGTGGATATATTGAAGCATCATCTCAAGACATCAGTCAGGAAGTTAAATCTTGGTCGCAAATGGGTCTTCCAAATGGACAATGACCCCAAGCATACTTCCAAAGTTGTGGCAAAATGGCTTAAGGACAACAAAGTCAAGGTTTTGAGTGGCCATCACAAAGCCCTGACCTCAATCCTATAGAACATTTGTGGGCAGAACTGTAAAAGTGTGTGCGAGCAAGGCCTACAAACCTGACTAAGTTACCAGCTCTGTCAGGAGGAATGGGCCAAAATTCACCCAACTTATTGTGGGAAGCTTGTGGAAGGCTACCCGAAACGTTTGACCCAAGTTAAACAATTTAAAGGCACTGCTACCAAATACTAATTGAGTGTATGTAAGCTTTGTTAAACTGCTCAACACAGAATAGCCGCATGTGTGCGCTCCCATAAGGACAATAGAGGATGCTATTCTGTACTTCTGAAATATACTTAATTTTCTTCATATCATGTTTCTTTAGACCTGTCTAAAATACATAATGGATTTATTGTGATGGTGTCGGCTATATTAAATTGATTTAATAGACTTTTTAAAAATGTAGATGTTCCAATGGTCTTCATCAGTTTGGAAGCCAGGAGATGCTAAAAATGTGTTTGTTAATTAACGGTCAATTATCTTGAGACCGGCAGTTATTTGGTTGACAAAGACGGCTGACAAAATGTAATGACCGCCACAGCCCTAGTGATGACTTGATATTTTAGAGAATTAATTCTGTAAATGTCACAGATGTCAGCTCAAGCAGAATTCCCCTTTAAAAGTTGATTGCAGTGTACCTGTCATCAAAGACACTGCGTTTCATTTAATGTCGGCCAAAGTACATTTTATATTTTTTAAAGGTACTTATCATCCTGTAAAAGATCCTTACTAACCACCAGAATTGTTCATTACACTTTTTATTATTCTGTTTGCAAAATTGTATTGTTTTACTGTAGTGTGTTGCGATTTTAAATGCACTTTTAAAAAATTCAGTTAGATTTGATTTGATACAGGTCTAGGGCAGGTAGTCAAAGACACTGCATTTGAGTTGAATCTTGGACAAAGTACATTTTATATTTCAAGGTAACTAATGATCCAGTAAAATCCTAACTGCCATAACTGTTTTTACCTCCCTCTACAGGTCTAGTGCGGAAGCACAGGGCAAAAAAATCTTCATGGACATCTGCCAGGAGGCTGGAATGGTGGAGGTCTTACCCTACCATGAATGTGACGTCATTTCAAGGGAACGACCCAACTACCTCCACTGTCTAGTTCGCCTACAGGTCCAGAATGTATCGGCTCGTTTACCTGTATTTATAACTGGTGAGATATCAGAAGGTCCTATACAGAATTCGTTAAGATTACGTGTGTAGCTAATAAATATACTGAACAAAAAATATAAAATGCCATTTCTAAGATTTTACTGAGTCAGTTGAAATACAGTTATTAGGCTAGATATCACAACTGGGAATACAGATATGCATCTGTTGGTCACAGATACCTTAAAATATATCTTTTTTTAAAGAAGTAGGGGCGTGGATCAAAAAACCAGTCAGTATCTGGTGTGACCACTATTTGCCTCGTGCAGTGCGACACATCTCCTTTGCATAGAGTTGATCAGGCTGTTGATTGTGGCCTGTGGAATGTTGTCGCACTCCTCTTCAATGGCTGTGGGAAGTTGCTGTATATTGGCGAAACCTGAAACACGCTGTCGTACACGATGACCCCAGAGTACCCCAAACATGCTTAATGGGTAACATGTCTGGTGAGTAGGCAGGCCATGGAAGAACTGAGACATTTTCAGCTTCCAAGAATTGTGTACAGATCCTTGCGACATGAGACTGCATTATCATGCTGAAACATGAGGTGATGGCGACAATTAGACTCAGGATCTTGTCACAGTATCTCTGTATTCAAATTTCCATTGATAAAATGCAGTTGTGTTCTTTGTCCATAGCTTATGCCTGCCCATACCATAACTGGGGCACTCTGTTTACAATGTGTGGGCAAACCGCTTGCCCACACAACGCCATACACGTGGTCTGCAGTAGTGAGGCAGGTTGGACGTACTGCCAAATTCTTTAAAAACAAGGTTGAGGTGGCTTATGGTAGAGAAATTAACATTTAATTATCTGGCAGCACCTCTGGTGGACATTCCTGCAGTCAGCATGTCAATTACACACTCCCTCAACTTGAGACATCTGTGGCATTGTGTTGTATGACAAAGCTACACATTTTAGAGTGGCCTTTTATTGTCCCCAGGACAAGGTGCACCTGTGTAATAATCATGCTGTTTATTCTTGGTATGCCACACCTGTTAGGTAGATGGATTATCTTGACAAAGGAGAAATGCTCACTAACAGGGATGTAATTATTATTATTTTTTACCAAATTTGAGAGAAATAAGCTTTTTGTTCATATAAGACATTTCTGGGATCTTTTATTTCAGCTCATGAATCATGGAACCAACACTTTGCATGTTGCATTTATATTTTTGTTCAATGTACATGAGGATTCTTAGTTGCAAGAATGCTGGTTTCTGACATAATTCTTTATTTATTTTGCAGACACAACGGCAGACAAAGCGTTTGCAAAACATGGGATCTTCACAATGAATATAAACTCTTTCCTGCTGATTTCTCAGAGTGACACATGCACTATTTCTTAAGCTGATGGGGAAGCTGTCCACAGAAGGCCTCAGTACATCAAAATGCATTAGCATTCTATTTATAAAGCCCTTGTTTAAGTTGTCAGAAAGTTGTCAAAATGATTTAAATTAACCCAACCAAGAGGCCAATGAGCAGCGGCAAAGAGATACTCTAAGGAAACCTTCAAACCTCCAGAGGAACCACTCAGAAGGGGGAGGCCCCTTTAAGAAATAAACATTTCTATTGCAAAATCAACTTTTTGTGGAATTCTTGGGAGTTCTCTCAGAAATGTAATACATACTGACGATCTAACCCAGATCTAAATCATTGTAGTGTAATAATACAACAACAACAAAAAGTTGTTTATATCAAGGCTAAGAACATTTACTTAGATCAACGTTTTGGTTCCTTTGTGTAAATTGCCTTTAATTTCATGTAGATATATTTATTCGTAATATTTTTTTTATTTTTATAACAGGTAGATTGTGTATAGATTAACATTTGCTTCGGCATTATATTTCTTCAATTGTGTATTTATATGTATGTTTGTAAAGACATTTATTGTACTTTTGCGATATAAAGAAATTGAAGTAGTGTTCCTCATCTTTTCTTTTCAACCACATACATGCAACAAAAAAGAAAAGTGACCATGGCTCTTTTCTCCATCCCAGGTAAAATACATCTTTATTTCACTTTAAACAACAGAATAGTGCCTTATGTAAAAAATACAATTTATATCACATTTATATTGTCTATGTATAAACCCGAATAAAACCATTTATTTGTCGACATTCACATTTGTCAGAAAGTGAAGAAACCTTCATGATGTCACGCAATGTGATAATTGCATGTTTTTAACTAACTGTCAAGCAAATAGCCTACAAAACGCAGCCATCACAAATCGTTCGTTTATTAGTAAAACATATTTCATTCTCCTTTTTTCTACAAAATTTATTTCCATTGTTTTAAAGGGTCATAGATACAGATTCCAACAATACATTTGGATTATAAACCAGTTTGTTAAGATTTGGGAGTTGTCTGGACATGTTGGTTATACTATCACTGATCACCAGCGTCTCCAAAGATGTCGTTCTTCGTGCGCTCCATCTCTGCAAAGTCAAACTCCGTGCCCATCGCACGCTCGTAGATGTCCTTGATGTCGTCACAGGTGGTCTCAAAGTGGGTTGTTGCATCATACGTACGTGAAATAAATATCTGCATAGATATCCCAGAAGCATAGAAGGGAAAAATACATTTTGACCATGTATTTAAAAACAATTTAATAAATAAAATGAAGGCCAACATGACGATTAGGACTAGTTCACTCACCTGGCTGTCTTTTCCCATGTCAGTTGGTGCATATTGATCACTGACGCTCACAAATCTGTGAGGAGAGAAGATTTGAACAGGGTCAGAAAACATCAACGAATGGAGGATATGTTACCAGGTCAGTGCAGTACATCTCAGTAGTGTGAAAACAGTATTTACAGCATTGTGTTCCAGTGATGAGCCCCTGTGCTAGTAGTAAAAAACAGTTCGTACCATGGCATTTTTGAATACTTGTTTCTCATTGGCTTGAAGGGCATTCTAGAGCATGCATTATTTAAGCAATAAGGCCCGAGGTGGTGTGGTATATGGCCAATATACCACGGTCTAAGGGCTGTTCTTAGGCACGACGTAATGTGGAGTGCCTGGACACAGCCCTTAGCCGTGGTATATTGGCCATTACACCACAAACGCTGAGGTGCCGTATTGCTATTATAAACTGGTTACCAATGTAATTAGAGTAGTAAAAATGTTTTGCCGTACCCGTGGTATATGGTCTGATATACCATGGCTGTCAGCCAATCAGCATTCAGGGCTCGAACCACCCAGTTTATAATTCCCTTTACCAAACGAGTGGGTCTAATCCTGAATGCTGATTGGTTTAAACCGCATTCCAGCCGGTGTCTATTCCACAAGTTACCACCAGCTAAATCTATTTACTCTGTTCCATCTGACTGCACGATCCACTGTCTCATCAGCCCAGCCAGGCAATTTAGAAACTTGATCTCCACTATAAAAAACATCTAGACATTATCTCACATTTCTTTTAGACTAGCTGTTGTCCACTATAAAAAACATCTAGACATTCTCTCACATTTCTTTTAGACCAACAGTCTTCAACAGCGGAGATTTGTATAAACATTGCGGTCTGTCTCTCCGACATTTGCAACATGGTTTCAATATTCAAATTTGATCTCCAGCTGTCCCAGAGTAATGAACGTGTTGGGAGTCAGACGAGACAGACAGTCAGGCAGCGTTTTTCAGCCAGTCAAATCATGAATCAACTGGCCTTATTTTTATGCATATATACAGTATAATCACAAAAGTGAGTACATTTGAGGTATATTTGAGGTTATCTTTTCATGTGTCCCCTCAAAATAACTCAACACACAGCCATTCATGATTAAACCTCTGGCAACAAAAGTGAGTACACCCCTAAGTGAAAATGTCCAAATTGGGCCCAAAGTGTCAATATTTTGTGCGGCCACCATCATTTTCCAGCACTGCCTTAACCCTCTTGGGCATGGAGTTCACCAGAGCTTCACAGGTTGCCACTGGAGTCCTCTTCCACTCCTCCATGACGACATCACGGAGCTGGTGGATGTTAGAGACCTTGCACTTCTCCACCTACTTTTGAGGATGCCCCACAGATGCTCAATAGGGTTTAGGACTGGAGACATGCTTGGCCAGTCCATCACCTTTACCCTCAGCTTCTTTAGCAAGGCAGTGGTCATCTTGGAGGTGTGTTTGGGGTCATAATCATGTTGGAATACTGCCCTGCGCCCCAGTCTCCGAAGGGAGGGGATCATGCTCTGCTTCAGTATGTCACAGTACATGTTGGCATTCATGGTTCCCTCAATGAACTGTAGCTCCCCAGTGCTGGCAGCACTCATGCAGCCCCAGACCATGACATTCCCACCACCATGCTTGACTGTAGGCAAGACACACTTGTCTTTGTACTCCTCACCTGGTTGCTGCCACACACGCTTGACACCATCTGAACCAAATAAGTTTATCTTGGTCTCATCAGACCACAGGACATGGTTCCAGTAATCCATGTCCTTAGTCTGCTTGTCTTCAGCAAACTGTTTGCGGGCTTTCTTGTGCATCATCTTTAGAAGAGGCTTCCTTCTGGGACAACAGCCATGCAGACCAATTTGATGCAGTGTACGGCGTATGGTCTGAGCACTGACAGGCTGACCCCCCACCCCTTAAACCTCTGCAGCAATGCTGGCAGCACTCATACGTCTATTTCCCAAAGACAACCTCTGGATATGACGTTGAGCACGTGCACTCAACTTCTTTGGTCGACCATGGCAAGGCCTGTTCTGAGTGGAACCTGTCCAGTTAAACCGCTATATGGTCTTGGCCACCGTGCTGCAGCTCAGTTTCAGGGTCTTGGCAATCTTCTTATAGCCCAGGCCATCTTTATCTAGAGCAACAATTCTTTTTTTCAGATCCTCAGAGAGTTCTTTGCCATGAGGTGCCATGTTGAACTTCCAGTGACCAGTCAGTATGAGGGAGTGTGAGAGCAAATTTGACACCAAATTTAACACACCTACTCCCCATTCACACCGGAGACCTTGTAACACTAACGAGTCACATGACACCGGGGAGGGAAAATGGCTAATTGGGCCCAATTTGGACATGTTCAGTTAGGGGTGTACTCAATTTTGTTGCCAGCAGTTTAGACATTAATGGCTGTGTGTTGAGTTATTTTGAAGGGACAGCAAATTTACACTGTTTTTCAAGCTGTACACTCACTACTTTACATTGTAGCAAAGTGTAATTTCTTCAGTGTTGTCACATGAAAAGATATACTCAAATATTTACAAAATTGTGAGGGGTGTACTCACTTTTCTGATATACTGTACAAAGAAATGTTAATTGAAAAAAAAGTTACAACGATACAAAGTGCAGCTAGTTTGCAGTCTTTCCAGCTTCAGTTTGAAGTGATAGTGTTAGCTGTGTTGTTGGCTAGCTCCTCTGAACAAACAATGTGCTCACTTGTCAGAACACTTTCTAAAGCCAGGCGAAATTGCACCTCATTGTTATGGATGTATGCAAATAAAAATGACACTAGAAAACAGCTTGAACAAATGCGGCTACTTTGCTGTTATTCTGGCTGCACTTTGTTGACGTGCCTGAGTTAGCCGTAGTTGGCTAGCTAGCAGTATAGCAATGGAACATTTGGAGTGAATGACTCTGGGTTGTTAAACGTCAAATTACACCGTTATATTATTGAAACGTTGTGTGTGCAAGCCAAGCTCCACCACTATCAGTAGCACTGTCAATGCTGTACAACAACAACAAGTCTGCAAACAAACAAAACACCACCACAACGCCACGAACAATTTTTACAATAACGCGTTGGTAATAATTCCCTTGTTTACTTTAACCATTTGTACATTGTTACAACACTGTGTATATATATATATATACACACACACACATAATGACATTTTTAATGTCTTTATTGTTTTGAAACTTCTGTATGTGTAATGTTTACTGTTCATTTTTATTGATTATTTCACTTTTGTATATTATCTACCTCACTTGCTTTGGCAATGTTAACACATGTTTCCCATGACAATAAATCCCCTTGAATTGAATTAGGCATTATTTGTTAGACCGCAACTTCTGGGGTAGCTAGCTAGCTTTAGCTTGGTACCTAGCTAGCGCCAATACAACCAGCCTAAAAACAAAATCACCAGTAGAAAATGCAGTAATTTTCATTATTCTTAGCAATGATTTAGGAATCCTTGTAAGTATTAGCTAGGTAGTCAATTGTTGTTCGCCTATTGAAATGTAACTAGCTAGCCAGCTACTTAAACCCTGTTGCCCAAAGCGAACATGATAAGCAGCCAGCTCGCTTCATCTGGCTAGTGAGGTTCGACCGGACCGGGTTATGTGTTGTGAAGCTAGCCACAATAAGGATTAGGCACAATAGTGGAACTTCAAAATAAAAGTACCTATTTGAAAGTGATGCAGAAGGTTACAATTGGTGGAATTATGCCATATTTAGACTAGATCATGTTAAACAAGGTTGGAATGTGAGTCTACTCTGTGACACCCACAGAACACGACTGTGAAGAGTTTTTACGCAAATATTAGCGTTGTAGCTCTTATCGTGGGAAATCACCTCCCCAGTCAGCCTATTGTGTGTATTGACATTCATATTGCACTGTACAGCTTTAACTAAGGATTGAGGATCAATGAAATGGGGTATCAGTCTACTCAACACCCAATATATTCCCCCCCAACATCCTCCTCAGTTATCAGACTCCAAAACATCCACGCAGTATTGTTTTTCCTCTGGAATAGTGTTCAATACACATAGGTTGAAAATAAATGTGGCTAGATTCCCAGTTGTTTCAGAGTCCCGCAATAAGAGAACACTAATGTTCTCTGGGTGTCACTGAGTAGACTGATACCCTAAGTCATTGATCCACAATCCATAGGTAAGGCTGTGCAGTGAAATAAGTATTCCCCAAATACAATTCTAAAGTATAATACTGTCAGTGTGATTTCAACAGAATTTTGTAAAATTAACAAATTACTGTCTTTTGTTGATTTTATATAAACATTCCAACCTCATTTAGCATGATCTATTAAATGATGGCATAATTCTACTATTTATTTGCATCACTGTCAATGACATAGTTTTATTTTGAAGGCTAACCATAAAGTCCACTATTGTGGCTAGCTTCACATAAATGGATCCGCCCACCATTTTATTTTTTTTATTTTTTATTTGTAATTTTACCTTTATTTAACCAGGCAAGTCAGTTAAGAACACATTCTTATTTTCAATGACGGCCTGGGAACAGTGGGTTAACTGCCTGTTCAGGGGCAGAACGACAGATTTGTACCTTGTCAGCTCGGGGGTTTGAACTCACAACCTTCCGGTTACTTGCCCAATGCTCTAACCACTAGGCTACGCTGCCGCAACTAAGAACTGTCTTATAAATTAGGGTTATTTTAGATGATGACAGCTAGCTATATATAGTTAGCTAGCTATATATAGTTAGCTAGCTAACTATATTGCTACTGAAACAGATGGATGAATCTTTGTGACATATGAAATATGAGTGATAGTTATTACACATTGATTACACTATGTAAAAATAATAATAAATGCGTTAAATTATGTGACGTGTAGTTATATTCAGGTCCTGATTGGCCAACAATCTTATTTGACACGTAAAATTGTGTTATTTGACGTGTATCTTTTTTGACAAGACCCAAACGGTGTTCCATAGGCTGTGTCCATAGATGCAGAACAAAAAGACTGAATGACTGGGTCACGTCTCTAGCACGTCTCCACCAGCCCTGTCTGGAGGAATGGGCCAAAATTCACCAAACTTAATGTGGGAAACTTGTGGAAGGCTACCCAAAACGTTTGACCCAAGTTAAACAATTTAAAGGAAATGCTACCAAATACTAATTGAGTGTATGTAAACTTCTGACCCACTGGGAATGTGATGAAAGAAATAAAAGCTGAGATAAATCATTCTCTCAACTATTATTTTGACATTTCACATTCTTAAAATAAAGTGGTGATCCTAACTGACCTAAAACAAGGATTTTTTTACTAGGATTAAATTTCAGGAATTGTGAAAAACTGAGATGAAATGTATTTAGGTAGGTTACCTTGGCATTCTTGGACACATGGACTATGGTGGTCTACTCAAAACAAGTTGGTATTACAGACCGGGTCAGGGATCGGTTGAAAATGTCAGTGAAGACCCTTTACTAACTAGACACTAGTGTAACAGTACAGTAGTATAACAGTGTATCTTATAGTAGAGTACAGTATAGCAACATAGAATCAAAAGCCTACTTCTGTTCAATGGGTTCCAGGAGATCCAGGGCTGGCTTGAGTTCCTTCTCTGGGTCGTTGGTCTCCACTACGCTGCTGGCGATGGCAATGTACTTGCCCTGCGCTGCCACGTTGTGGGCCGAGGAGATCATACACACGTAGATGTCTGTGACAAAAAAAAACACACAAGAGACCAGTGAGACCAGACCAGTGACAAACACCCTCAACTAAGCTCCACCGCCTTGTGTTCAGTAGGGTGTAAAAAAGTAGCAAAACGTTTTGAAAACAGAAAAAAAAAAGCACAAAAATAAACATCTGCGTTTCTTCCAGGTAGACCATCCCTGTTTCTGTTTTCCTCCGTTTGGTGCCGAATGAACACAGACGATGCCATTCAAAAAAAATCACAACAGTGGCAACTTAATTTCACACACACAAGAATTGATGAAATGCTCATGTACTGCTTATGAATGTGGGTATGTATGGGTTATAAATGTGTTACGATGTCCTTATGTAGGCTAGGTACCCTAGTATCCAGGGGTCTCACCATGTTTCCTGTTGACCTGGATCTGAGGGATGATGATCTGGCAGGAGTTGACGTCGCCGGTGTTCTTGATGGGGTGGCTCATGACACAGATGATACGGACCACTTGGCCGACCTTGCTGACTCTGTCCATGATGTAGCTGGGGTCACAGATCAGCTGCTTACAGCGGGCTATCTGGAGAGGAAAGGCGAGATGGTAGCGTTTAGAGTTTATACTTCAGGTGAGGGTGGGTTTAGGATAGGTTCAGGGTTAGCAGATGTTAATACGAGTGTAGTGAAATGCTTGTCTTGTGCTTTTAGTTCCGACCGTGCAGTAATATCTAACAAGTAATCTAACAATTTCACAACAACTACCTTATATCCACAAGTGTAAAGGAATGAATAAGAATATGTACATATAAATACATGGACGAGCGATGGCCGTGCGGCATAGGTAAGATGCAGTAGATGGTATAGAGTACAGTATATACATATGAGTAATGTAGGGTATGTTAACATTATAAAACGTGGCATTGTTTAAAGTGACTAGTGATGCATTTATTACATCCATTTTTTTATTATTAGAGTGGCTAGAGTTGAGTCAGTATGTTGGCAGCAGCCACTCCATGTTAGTAATGGCTGTTTAACAGTCTGATGGCCTTGAGATAGAGATTGAGTCAGTATGTTGGCAGCAGCCACTCAATGTTAGTAATGGCTGTTTAACAGTCCGAGGTCCTTGACATAGAAGCTGTTTTCATTCTCTCGGTCCCAGCTTTGATGCACCTGTACTGACCTCGCCTTCTGGATGATAGCGGGGTGAACAGACAGTGGCTCGGGCAGTTGTTGTCCTTGATGATTTTTTTGGCCTTCCAATGACATCGGGTGGTTTAGGTGTCCTGAAGGGCAAGTAGTTTGCCCCTGGTGATGCGTTGTGCAGACCTCACTACCCTCTGGAGAGCCTTACGGTTGTGGGCGGAGCAGTTGCCGTACCAGGCGGTGATACAGCCCGTCAGGATGCTCTCGATTGTGCAACTGTAAAAGTTTGTGAGTGTTTTCAGTGACAAGACAAATTTCTTCAGCCTCCTGAGGTTGTGGGTGGACCAAAACAGTTTGTCTGTGATGTGTACGCCGAGGAACAAAAAAACGAATTCCACCTTCTCCACTACTACTGTCCCGTCGATGTGGATAGGGGGGTGATCTCTCTGCTGTTTCCTGAAGTCCACGATCATCTCCTTTGTTTTGTTGACATTGAGTGTGAGGTTATTTTCCTGACACCACACTCCGAGGGCCCTCACCTCCTCCCTGTAGGCCGTCTCGTCTTTGTTGGTAATCAAGCCTAAGACTGTCGTGTCATCTGCAAATTTGATGATTGAGTTGGAGCCGTGCATGGCCACGCAGTCATGGGTGAACAGGGAGTACAGGAGAGGGCTGAGAACGCACCCTTGTGGGGCCCCAGTGTTGAGGATCAGCGGGGTGGAGATGTTGTTTCCTACCCTCACCACCTGGGGGCGCCCCGTCAGAAAGTCCAGGACCCAGTTGCACAGGGCGGGGTCGAGACCCAGGGTCTCGAGCTTAATGACGAGTTTGGAGGGTACTATGGTGTTAAATGCTGAGCTGTAATCAATGAACAGCATTCTTACATAGGCATTCTTCTTGTCCAGATGGGTTAGGGCAGTGTGATTGTGATTGTGTCGTCTGTGGACCTATTGGTGCGGTAAGCAAATTGGATTTGGTCTAGGGTGTCAGGTAGTGCACTTCATGATGCTGGAAGTGAGTGCTAGTGATAGTTGTTTAGCTCAGTTACCTTAGCTTTCTTGGGAACAGAAACAATGGTGGCCCTCTTGATGCATGTGGGAACAGCAGACTAGGATAGCAGACTATGATAGGGTCCGTAAACACACCAGCCAGCTGGTCTGTGCATGTTCTGAGGAAGCGGCTAGGGATGCCGTCTGGGCCGGCAGCCTTGCGAGGGTTAACACATTTAAATGTTTTACACACATTGGCTGCGGTGGAGGAGAGCCCACAGGTTTTGGTAGAGGGCCTGTCAGTGGCACTGTATTGTCCTCAAAGTGAGAAAAGCAGTTGTTTGGTCTGTCTGGGAGCAAGACATCCTGGTCTGTGACGGGGCAGTTTTTTTTGTAATCTGTGATTGACTGTAAACCCTGCCACATACCTCGTGTCTGAGCCGTTGAATTGCGACTCTACTTTGTCTCTGTACTGACGCTTAGCTTGTTTGATTGCCTTGGGGAGGGAATAGCGACACTGTTTGTATTCGGTCATGTTTCGGGTCGCTTTGCCATGATTAAAAGCAGTGGTTCGCGCTTTCAGTTTTGCACAAATGCTGCCATCAATCCACAGTTTCTGGTTGGGGAAGGTTTTAATAGTCACCGTGGATACAACATCACCGATGCACTTGCTAATAAACTCGCTCACCGAATCAGCATATACATCAATGTTGTTGTTTGAGGCTATCCGGAACATATCCCAGTCCATGTGATCGAAGCAATCTTGAAGCGTGGAATCAGATTGGTCGGACCAGCGTTGAACAGACCTGAGCAAGGACGTTTCCTGTTTTAGTTTCTGTCTATAGGCTGGGAGCAACAAAATGGAGTCATGGTCAGATTTGTGGAAAGGAGGGAGGGCTTTGTATGCGTCGCAGAAGTTAGAGTAACAATGATCCAGAGTTTTGCCAGCCCGGGTCGCGAGTTCAATATGCTGATAAAATTTAGGGAGCCTTGTTTTCAGATTAGCTTTGTTAAAATATCCAGCTACAATAAATGCAGCCTCAGGATATATGGTTTCCAGTTTACATAGAGTCAAATAAAGTTTGTTCAGGGCCATTGAGGTGTCTGCTTGGGGGGGGGGGGGGGGGGGATACACGGCTGTGATTAAAATCGAAGAGAATTCTCTTGGTATATAATGCGGTCGGCATTTGATCGTAAGGAATTCTAGGTCAGGTGAACAAAGACTTGAGTTCCTGTATGTTGCTATGATCACACCACGACTCGTTAATCATAAGGCATACACCCCCACCCTTCTTCTTACCAGAGAGATGTTTGTTTCTGTCGGCGCGATGCGTGAAGAAACCGGGTGGCTGTACCGACTCTGATAATGTATCCCGACTGAGCCATGTTTCCGTGAAACAGAGAATGTTACAATCTCTGAAGTCTCTCTGGAAGGCAACCCTTGCTCGAATTTAGTCTACCTTGTTGTCAAGAGAGACTGAACATTGGCGAGTACTATACTCGGGAGCAGTGAGCGATATGCCCGTCGACGGAGCCTGACCAGAAGACCTCTCCGTCTGCCCCCTCTGCGGCGCCGTTGTTTTGGGTCGCCTACTGGGATCCGATCAATTGTCCTGGGTGGTGGACCAAACAGAGGATCCGCTTCGGGAAAGCCGTATTCCTGGTGGTAATGTTGGTAAGTTGACGTCTCTCTTATATCCAACAGTTCTTCCCGGCTGTCTGTAATAAGACTTAAGATTTCCTGGGGTAACAGTGTAAAAAATAATACATAAAAAAATACTGCATAGTTTCCTAAGAACGCGATGCAACCATCTCTGTCGGCACCATGTAAGAGATGGCGAACCGCCATCTGGAACCATTCAAATTTTGTCAGTTGTAAACACTGCCAAAAGACATTCACCGTGAGGAACTAATAGAAAACAATCATTATAAACTGGGTGGTTCAAGCCCTGAATGCTGATTGTATATATACTGTATCACGGCTATCAGCCAAATGTATCTGGACCCCCTTCAAATGAATGGATTTGGCTATTTCAGCCACACTTGTTGCTGACAGGTATAATAAAATTGAGCACACAGCCATGCAACCTCCATAGACAAACATTGGCAGTAGAATGGCCTTACTGAAGAGCTCAGTCACTTTCAACGCGCCACAGTCATAGGATGCCACCTTTCCAACAAGTCAGTTCGTCAAATTTCTGCCCTGCTAGAGCTACCCTGGTCAACTGTAAGTGCTGTTATTGTGAATGGAAATGTCTAGGAGCAACAACGGCTCAGCCGCAAAGCGGTAGGCCACACAAGCTCACAGAACGGGACCGCTAAGTGCTGAAACGCGTGGTGCGTTAAAAATCGTCTGTCCTCGGTTGCAACACTCACTATAGAGTTCCAAACTGCAACTGGAAGCAATGTCAGCACATGAACTGTTCGTCGGGAGATTCATGTAATGGGTTTCCATGGCCAAGCAGCAGCACACAGGCCTAAGATCACCATGCACAATGCCAAGCATCGGCTGGAGTGGTGTAAAGCGCACCGCCATTGGACTCTGGAGCAGTGGAAACACGTTCTCTGGAGTGATGAATCACTCTTCACCATCTGGCACTCCGACTGGACAAATCTGGGTTTGGCGGATGCCAGGAGAACGCTACCTGTCCGAAAGCATAGTGCCAACTGTACATTTTGGTGGAGGAGGAATAATGGTCTGGGGCTGTTTTTGATGGGACCAACTCCATATTAATGCCAACGAGCAGGTGTCCGCATACACTACATGACCAAAAATATATCAGACCCGATACCACGGGTATGAATCCCAAAGATATTTGTACTGCTCTAACTAAGTTGGTAACCAGTTTATAATAGCAGTAAGGCACCTCGGGGGTTTGTGATATATTGCCAACATACCATGGCTATGGGCTGTGTCCAGACACTCCGAGTTGCGTCATACATAAGATCAGCCCTTAGCCGTGGTATATTGGCCATATAATCACAGGTCAGGTCTTATTGCTTAATTATAACATAAAAATGTGACAAAAACTCACCTCTCCCTCTGACTTGACCCCCACCACCTTTCCATTCTCCATAACAATCTCCTCTATGGGCTTGTTCAGCATGTAGGTGCCACCATAGATAGCGCTCAACCTAGAGGGAGAGAAGTCAAGTCAAAGACACTGGTGAATGGTGGAGCATGGGATGGGTTAGTTAAGCAAAAGGCAAAAAAAAAACAGTCAAATCAGGGATGTGATCAGAACCACAGAACTAGAATGATTTATACGATCAGAACAACTGAAATCAGTAGGATATTGGTTTGGGAGTAGGTTAACTTCAACTCTAGTATGTACTGAAAACGATAGCGTCAGAAAAGCAGGAATTCTTGATTAATCAGGAACAACTACATAATACGGAGAAAGTCATCTTACCTGGCAAAGCCTTGTGGCAGCTCCCCCAGGCCGTAGAGAGGGTAGAGGTAAGGACTCTTGCCATATCTGGCCAGAGACTCACTGTACAGTTTGATCCTATTGATAGTGTTGATGCAGGGCTGATCCAGGTAGCTGAGAGATCACACAAATACTAGATTGTAACACAGTTACTTTGTTAAAATGTTCACGAATAAGACATCAAAAATGCTTATAAATGTTACATATTTTAGATTTGACACCCCTTTAATTATGTGTACCTGCCTGAACACAGTGGACAGTCTCCCTTCCTATTAATTCCCATCATTCAACTTTCTAATAGTGTCGAGGACAAACATCGTACTCACCCCGAGCTCTCACAATAAATAAAACACCAAATAAAACCTCAAGAAACATCCACATGTATAGTAACGCTGATACACAAGAAACATCCACATGTATAGTAACGCTGATACACAAGAAACATCCACATGTATAGTAACGCTGATACACAAGAAACATCCACATGTATAGTAACGCTGATACACAAGAAACATCCACATGTATAGTAACGCTGATACACAAGAAACATCCACACATATCATTATTATAATAATGTGGGTGCCTATATTTGTCTTATTTCAGACAAAGCCACTTACTCGTCTGTCCTGTAGAGAGCGAGGGCATGACCAGTGAAGTCCATCACATCCTGGCCCAGGCTGAACTTCTTGTACAGGGCACGCATCGACGACTTGTTGGGGTCGACACCATCCATGGTTTTGGGATCTTTCGTGTCGTAGTTGGCAACGAAGATCAAGAAGTTCCTAAACCGCCTCTTCTCAAAAATCCCCATCAAACCTGAGGTGTCAGGAAAGTCAGTCAGACAGAAATAGAAAAATCTGCTGTGGTCTGAAATTAGACTAAGAATGTGGTCCTGTGTGGTTGTGGGTTCAATTGTGGATTTCATTCCTGTGGGGGTCACATACACATACAAAACAAATGGATGCGCTTAGAAATACGGTACGTTTCTTGGGATAAAAGCTTTGGTTAAGTGGTATAGCTATAGCATAAGTTAATAGAATACGACTTACTAGACTTAACTTTTTCTCCTTGGGGAGCATAGGTCATCCACAAATAACCAACCGAGAAGATAGCATATACATACCAACAAATGTATGCACTCACTGTACTGTAAGTATCTTTGTGCTTAATGGCATTATATTATAGGAATAAGCATCTGAGAATGCCATTGATATACACTGAGTGTACAAAACATTAAGAACACCTTCCTATTGTTCTCAGAACAGCCTCAATTTGTCAGGGCATGGACTCCACAAGGTGTTGAAAGCATTCCACAAGAATGCTGGCCCATGTTGTGTCAAGTTGGCTGGATGTTCTTTGGGTCGTGAACCATTCTTGATACACATGGGAAACTGTTGAGCGTGAAAAACCCAGTAGCATTACAGTTCTTGACACAAACCGGTGTGCCTGGCACCTACTACCATACCCCGTTCAAAGGCACTTAAATAGTTTGTCTTGCCCATTCACCCTCTGAATGGCACACATAGACAATCCATGTCTCAATTGTCTCAAGGCTTAAAAATCCTTCTTTAAAAACGGTCTCATCCCCTTCATCTACACTGATTGAAGTGGATTTAACAAGTGACATCAAGAAGGGATCTTAGCTTTCACCTGGTCAGTCGGTCATGGAAAGAGCAGGTGTTCTTAATGTTTTGTACACTTAGTGTATATACACTCACTGGAGGCCAGTGCCTCTGTCTCAGTGACAGGCACTTTGTAGATGGCTCCCTTCTTGTAGACAAAGCTGCCCTCGATCACCTTGAAGTCCAGGTAACGGGTCACCTGAGTGATCAGCAACATCCTCACCAGCTGACCTGGGTACAGCCGAGAGAGGAAAAGAGACCTGATCATTAGGGCATGCAACGGAAAACATTACTTATTGGACAGGGCCAGTTCGTCCCTTCCTGTTCCAGTCCCTCCCCCGTGTGGTGGCTAATAAACACAACCCTGCACTCAGTATTGTATCTAGAATGCCATATTGCTTTCCTACCATTGGCCATCAGGAACTTTGGGATGAGGTCCACGCTCCAGTCCCGACCTCTTCCCATGGACTCCGGAGGTTTACCTGGAAGGCTGAAGCGCTTGTACAACTGGAGGGGGACAAGTACAAAAATAAACAGGAATGATTAAACATTTTATTTGTTATGACTTTTTTTTATTAGTTGTTGTTTATTTCTTTACCTACCTATTGTTCACCTAATTCCTTTTTTGCACTATTGGTTAGAGCCTGTAAGTAAGCATTTCACTGTGAGGTCTACTACACCTGTTGTATTCAGCATTTCACTGTCAGGTCTACTACACCTGTTGTATTCAGCATTTCACTGTAAGGTCTACTACACCTGTTGTATTCAGCATTTCACTGTAAGGTCTACTACACCTGTTGTATTCAGCATTTCACTGTAAGGTCTACTACACCTGTTGTATTCAGCATTTCACTGTAAGGTCTACCTACACCTGTTGTATTCAGCATTTCACTGTAAGGTCTACTACACCTGTTGTATTCAGCATTTCACTGTAAGGTCTACTACACCTGTTGTATTCAGCATTTCACTGTGAGGTCTACTACACCTGTTGTATTCAGCATTTCACTGTGAGGTCTACTACACCTGTTGTATTCAGCATTTCACTGTAAGGTCTACTACACCTGTTGTATTCAGCATTTCACTGTAAGGTCTACTACACCTGTTGTATTCAGCATTTCACTGTAAGGTCTACTACACCTGTTGTATTCAGCATTTCACTGTAAGGTCTACTACACCTGTTGTATTCAGCATTTCACTGTAAGGTCTACTACACCTGTTGTATTCAGCATTTCACTGTAAGGTCTACTACACCTGTTGTATTCAGCATTTCACTGTAAGGTCTACTACACCTGTTGTATTCAGCATTTCACTGTAAGGTCTACTACACCTGTTGTATTCAGCATTTCACTGTAAGGTCTACTACACCTGTTGTATTCAGCATTTCACTGTGAGGTCTACTACACCTGTTGTATTCAGCATTTCACTGTGAGGTCTACTACACCTGTTGTATTCAGCATTTCACTGTGAGGTCTACTACACCTGTTGTATTCAGCATTTCACTGTGAGGTCTACTACACCTGTTGTATTCAGCATTTCACTGTCAGGTCTACTACACCTGTTGTATTCAGCATTTCACTGCAAGGTCAACTACACCTGTTGTATTCAGCATTTCACTGTAAGGTCTACTACACCTGTTGTATTCAGCATTTCACTGTAAGGTCTACTACACCTGTTGCATTCAGCATTTCATTGTCAGGTCTACTACACCTGTTGTATTCAGCATTTCACTGTAAGGTCTACTACACCTGTTGTATTCAGCATTTCACTGTCAGGTCTACTACACCTGTTGTATTCAGCATTTCACTGTCAGGTCTACTACACCTGTTGTATTCAGCATTTCACTGTAAGGTCTACTACACCTGTTGTATTCAGCATTTCACTGTAAGGTCTACCTACACCTGTTGTATTCTGCATTTCACTGTGAGGTCTACTACACCTGTTGTATTCAGCATTTCACTGTGAGGTCTACTACACCTGTTGTATTCGGCATTTCACTGTAAGGTCTACTACACCTGTTGCATTCAGCATTTCACTGTAAGGTCTACTACACCTGTTGTATTCGGCATTTCACTGTAAGGTCTACTACACCTGTTGTATTTAGCATTTCACTGTAAGGTCTACTACACCTGTTGTATTCGGTGCACGTGACAAATGAACTTGGATTTGATTACTTAATTTCTTTGACAGTAAAACAGTGGTGTCAGTTTTTGAGTATCTCAAACTCAGCTGTGCCTCAACTATAATAATGAAATGTGACAGCATAGATAACATAACATGTCACTTACTCTATATCTGTGTGACAATCTGTGTGACAACATAGATAATAGAACATGTAACTCTATATTTGTGTGATAGCACCACATGATGTGGGCTGTTTTAGAACCACTGGTGTGTATTCATTAGTTGGATGGTTTACTACAAACAGAAAACGTTTTGCAAAGGAAACAAGTTTCTATTGGACAAATTCAGGTAGGTCCCTCCCCGTTTGGTTCCGATTGGGTTCTAGAGTAAATGGTAAACGGTATCCATTGCAAAACGTTTTGCAAAGGATGAAACGTTTTGCAACGGAATTCGAATAATGAATACAGCCCAGGTTAATACCCTTTCCACACTACTGATCTGAGTTGAGCCAATTACTGGGCTGGCCTAGTTAAGGCTTGACCAAAAGAAAAGAGGACAGGCATGATAGCATGAAAATGGTCATCTTGTGTGCCTTCGCTTACGTCTTCCAGTGGTGTGATGGAAGCGCTCTCTGCTCCATAGTACGAGTTCCTGTCCATATGAAGCACCTTCTTCCCCTTCACTGACATAATGCCAGACAGAATGCATTCCTTAGGAAATAAATAGATAGAAGTCAGATTGGTAAATTTGTTAAACAAAAAAATAAATGTATAAAAAGTGATATTTTATGTTTTAGACAGATGTTTAAAGAACAATGTAAACAGTATAACAGCTAACACCACAACTAGCTAAACTGGCTACTAGTAGCTAGCTAGTGTAGCCAACTAGCTAACGTTAGCTACATTTTACCAAAGCTTTTTTTATAACTAAACCAAGATAGACCACAGCCTGTCGTTTCCAATGTGAACACGTGAGCCATGGTGGGCAGAACAAGCAAGGAGGGGTGAAGAGTCAGGGACGTGTGAGCGATATCCTATTGGCGCGTTCTACCATCATCTGCATATTTCCGTTAGGGAACGCCTAATGTGCAATAGCTCATTTCGCCTTTGCGTTCCTTCTAAACAACAATAATTAAAATTAAATTAAAACGTTCACCAAGGGTAAAGTCTACAAAACTTGGTCCACTATGTTCATAGCATATTTTAGTTTTGGCTACAGAAAACTGTATTGAGATCAAAATCCATCTCCTCCCACTGCCCGCCAGTGGGCTTCCTCTCACTGCCATATTTGGTAGTGAGTGGAAACGCCAAGCGGATGCTTCACATTTATACATCCTGTGAAATATCTGTCTCGTTGTTCTGTGATTTTACTCTAGTTGAAAATAACAGGAAATACTAGTTATTGTACGTGAGCTGTCACTTGTTGTAGACTGTGGAAAGTATCACCACACACAGATAAAACTACTGAAAAACAAAGCAGACACATTTCTGAAAATAACTTAAAATGGATATCTAACTAAAGAGAAAGCAAGCTAATTTAGCACTAGTTAGCCATGACATTAGCCTACAGATTAGCCTACACACCTAACTGTGACATGTCATGCATGAGCATGCTTCGACTATTGGAAGTTCGTACTAATTGCTTTGTCCATTTTCTCACCGTTAATCCGGTACCGAGAACGATAACATCATATTCTTCATCCATAGCTGAGTGTCCTCCTTTACTTTATTCCTACGGTTATTTATGTCAGTGAAAATGGAATGGCTGTTTGGTAGTTGAAAAGTTTTCCGGCTGCGCAGCGTAGGTAATGATCCCTGCGAACGTACCTTTCTTCTGTGGGTTGTCCCATGTTTTTGCGCATGTCAAATCGATGGGTTTTGTCGGTGGAAACAAGATGGCGGCTCTGACAAGACCGCCAACATATTTACTCGAATAGATGTCAAAATTAACCCTCATCGAGCGTCTTGTTCGCGACCTGCATGTATTTCATGCATCATGAAGACCAGGAAGATGTTCTATAGTAGGGATTGACGAAGCCACGACCGTTACTAAAGTCAGCGTAATGTGCGAGAGCTATGCCCGCTCGCTGCTGCGTGTGTCGGTGGCGCAGATCTGCCAAGCGTTGGGCTGGGATGCGGTGCAGCTCACCGCCTGCGACCTGCTTTCCGATGTTCTGCACAGATATATCCAGCAGTTGGCCAGGGGTTGTCATCGATATTCGGAGCTCTGTAAGTACTGTATTTCTGAAATGTCTACTTGAAGTGAAAGTGATCTGGTTAGGTATTGAGTCACGTTGTTTATTCCCGGCGCTGTGACTAAGCGCCCCCTCCAACCGAGGCCTAACGTTAGTTCTAATAATATACATTTTCAGTAAACATAACCAAGCTGCTAACCAACTATGTTAGTAAGCCACATTATGTAATCAATGACCAGACTTGGTTGTGTTTGCGAGTATACATTTTCTAAGTATTGCATGTATGTAGCTGTTAGCTTAATTGTGTATGTTTTGGCCATGTGTATTTGTGTTTCTCTAAAAACCTGTCATGCTGTGTCCGACATGGTTAGCTCAGATGTCAACACAGCGGAGTGTTCAACATGGCACAGAAGGAAAACAGTGTGGTATCTCATTTTAGAATGGCTTTTAAGAAAATACTGTCCTATAAATGTAGTAGGTTTGTCAATAATTGTACAGGATGAAATGACAGAAAAGCAACTATTTGCTGAAGACATCCTAAACCATTAGCTGTTATATCTTCATTTTGGCTCAATCAAACCAGGATTTAAGAAAGAGGAGGATCTGTTTGACAAAGGAAATACTGTATGCAGACAAGTCCTGGTATGGTATGATCCTTGTTGTCCATTCAGTCTCACCCCTTGGGTTTGATCCTTGGGAAGATGCATGTAAAAGAAGGCCTTTCGTTTTGATGTCTCATGCATTCTCCTGTCTGTTCCTAGATGGGAGAACAGACCCAGTGCTGGATGACGTAGGCCAGGCATTTAGGCTGTTGGGGGTGAGTCTATCTGAGCTGGAGGACTATGTCCACAACCTGGAGCCCGTAGGGTTCGCCCAGCAGACACCCCTCTTCCCCCTCAGCAAGAACAACGTGCTGCAGTTCCCTCAGCCTGGAGTGGGGGTCCGGTGGGACGCAGAGGAGAGGAAGGACTACATTCCAGATTATATGCCACCCTTGGTCTCACTACAGGAAGGTAAGGCTGTAGCATTGTGTGTGTTTGTGTTACACAACTTACCTCTATGGAGAACAGTTGTGCATGGAGAATGTTGTGAGATAGGGAGTGATGGGGAGAGTATGCTTCTGTATTTGTGTGTTTATGGGGTTTTGTCAAACAGATAATGTTTTTATCCTTGACCTTTAATTCAATGCCAATCAGACCCTAGAAGATTTAGTGATTGATTTAACTCAGTATTATATCTCTCTCTCGTTCTCAACTGCAGAAGAGGAGGAAGCCCTGGCTGACATGGGCACCTCTGCTGAGGCCATGCAGGTCCCGCTGGACGATACCGACGAGGATATGGATGATGACGAGGCGGTGAACGATGAGAACCACCCTGTGAAGAGACACCTGGACAGCCCCGACGCCGCCATGGGTATGATGCCCACCTCCAAGAGGCCTCGCATGCACTCTGGCTTCAGCCCCGACTGGAGCATGGAGCCCAGGGAACCCCTCACCTCCCTCAACCCCCAGCGTCTTCCTCCAGGCATGATGGCCTCCCACTCTCACGACAGCCTGGGTTCAATGTCTATGTCCCCTGAGACACCTGGGCCTCCAACGTCGTTCAGACCCCAGCCAGTGACCCCCGGGAGACACTCAGATCATAAGTCACATGGCAGTCAAGGCCGCAAAGGGACCAAGGGCTCATCCCCCAGCAGGTCACGGACTAAGTCCCCCAAGGGGGTCAACGCTGGTGGGGCTATGTCAGGCAGCCCCATCCGCTCGCCCAAATCTTCCAAGGAAAGGAAAAAGTCACCTTGCCGGACCAAGAGCCCTAAAAGTCCCAAGAGCCCCAAGATAGGCTCTGGAGCCAAGTCTGGGTCTCACCCCCAGGGCAAGTCTGAGGCTCAGGTCCTTGGCCTACAGAGGATGCCCCTGTCAGCCCTCAGTGAGAGGATGGGGAAGGAGAATATCCACGTGCAGAGCCTAGAGGACCACGAGCTTGCAGGTTTCGTCTCTAGTAAACTCGTTGAACCTGGCACCAACAACGCCGATATCGACGACTCCATCGACATTGTGATCGCCAGGGCATGCGCCGAGCGGGAGCCCGACCCCTTCGCCTTCTCGTCGGGCTGCGAGTCGGAGAACGATGGCTTCTCCTCTCCCCGCAGGCTCACTATCATGGAGCCAGGAGGAATGCCTAAGCTCTCACTGGGAGCCAACACCATGGCTAAAGACCTGTCCACGCCACTACACCTCAACTCAGGTGGCGGCCCCGGGAGCTGGACCATGGACGACTCCATCAACGAGGTCATACGCAAGGTAAACCAGGGGGATCCCTCAGCAGGACAGCCCCAGGACGAATCGTACCTCTCCTCAGCGTCCGCCTCACCCCCGACGCCGGAGCCCCTCCTCAAGATGTTCCAGGAGAAGAACAAACTCGTCTCCTCGGCTGACATCAAGAAGAAACTGAAGAAGGAGCTCAAGACAAAGACAAAGATGAAGAAGAAGGAGAAAGGAGAGAAACCGAAAGATAAAGAGAGGGATAAGGACAGGGGGAAGATGAAAGAGAAGAACAAGGATAAGAACAGGGACAAGAGCAAAGATTCTTTCTCCAAAGAGGCCAAGATACCATGGAAGGACCTTGGAAACAAGGACGACCTCAGGGAACACTTCCAGGGTCAGATGTCAGGGTTTGGCAGCCCGGAGGGCTCCATGATCAAGATCAAGTCCCGCGGTGGAGGGGATGGCAGCGGCAAGAAGGAGAAGGACAAACACAAAGACAAGAAGAAGGACAAGAAGGACAAAGACAAGCGGGAGAAGGGCAAGGACAGGCAGAAGATATCCTCCCTCACCCCGTTCAGTTTGAGTGACATGCCTGTCCTGTTCAGCCCGTCGACGTGTCTCCGCATCCCCTCGATGTTGCCCCCTCTTCCCCCCATCCTCCAGGACAAGGATGTGAAGAGCAAGGAGAAGGACAAGAAGAAAGACGAGAAGAAGAAGAAGAAGAAGAAAGATAAAGACAAGGAGAAGGAAAAGGAGAGGGAGAAGGAGAGAGATAAAGAGGAGAAGAAGAAAGATAAGGAGAAGCGAGAGAAGGAAAAAGAGAAGATCAGACTAGAAAAGGTAACTTGTCTTTTCCCAGGATTGGTTTGTAGTGTAGCGTTTTATAAAACATTAGTGAAGCATCTTATGCACACACACACAATAACAACGTTGCTCCTTCTTCTTTTCCCCACTGTTCCAGGTGAGGGTGGAGACTCCAGTGACTGTCCCGTCTCCTGTCATCCCCAGGCTGACCCTGAGGGTGGGGGCTGGACAGGACAAAATGTAAGTTTCTCAATTCAAATCAATACAACTTTAATAGTCCATTCAGAAAGTATTCAGACCCCTTGACTTTTTTCACTTTTTGTTATGTTACAGCCTTATTCTATTAAATAAAAACAAATCCTCATCAGTCTACACACAATACCCCATAGTTACAAAGTGAAAACATTTTTTAAATATATTTTTTTAGACAGAAATCAATTCAAATGTATTGGTCATACACGTGTTTAGCAGATGTTATTGTGAGTGTAGCGAAATGCTTGTGCTTCTAGCTCCGACAGTGCAGTAATATCTAACATGTAATATCTAACAGTTTCACAACATGTACTCCAAAATACACCTAAATATAAGTAATACATGGATTAAGAATATATATACATATATGTCAGAGCGGCATTGGACAGTACCAGTCAAAAGTTTGGACACACCTAGTCATTCAAGGGTTTTTCTTTATTTTCACTTTTTTCTACATTGTAGAATAATAGTGAAGACATCAAAACTATGAAATAACACAAATGGAATCATCATGTAACCAAAAATGTGTTAAACAAATCAAAATATATCTTAGATTCTTCAAAGTAGCCACCCTTCTGCCTTGATGACAGCTTTGCACATTCTTGGCATTCTCTCAACCAGCTTCACCTGGAATGCTTTTCCAACAGTCTTGAAGGAGTTCCCACATATGCTGAGCACTACAAAGAGAAACTCAGCCGTGAGCTGCCCAGTGACGCGAGCCTACCGGATGAGCTAAATGCCTTTTATGCTCGCTTCGAGACAAGCAACACTGAAGTATGGATGAGCGCACCAGCTGTTCCGAACGACTGTGTGATCACTCTCTCCGTAGCCAAGACCTTTAAACAGGTCAACATTCACAAAACCGCGGGGCCAGGAGGATTACCAGGACGGACAGTACTCAAAGCATGCGCGGACCAACTGGCAAGTGTCTACACTGACATTTTCAACCTCTTCCTGACTGAGTCTGTAATACCTACATGTTTCAAACAGACCACCATAGTCCCTGTGCCCAAGAAGGCGAAGGTAACCTGCTAAATGATTACTGCCCCGTAGCAGAGTCTTTTCGTAGCAGACTCTTTCCGACTACGGCCCCATAGCATTTTTTTTATTTTACCTTCATTTAACTAGGCAAGTCAGTTAAGAACAAATTCTTATTTTCAATGATGGCCTAGGAACAGTGGGTTAACTGCCTTGTTCAGGGGCAGAACAATGGTTTTGTTTTACCTTGTCAGCTCGGGGATTCGATTTTGCAACCTTTCGGTTACTAGTCCATCGCTCTAACCACTAGGCTACCTGCTTGCCCCATTCACGTCGGTAGCCATGAAGTGCTTTGAAAGGCTGGTCATGGCTCACATCAACACCATCATGCCAGAAACCCTAGACCACTCCAATTCACATACCTTTCCCACCTGGACAAAAGGAACACCTACGAGGTTCACTGACTACAGATGAATTAGCATTCGACACCATAGTGCCCACAAAGCTCATCACTAAGCTAAGGACTCTAGCTGGTAAGGGTAGGCAACTACACATCTGTCACGCTGATCCTCAACACTGGAGCCCCTCAGGGGTGCACGCATAGTAGAGGTCGACCGATTAATCGGAATGGCCGATTTAATTAGGGCCGATTTCAAGTTTTCATAACAATCGGAAATCAGTATTTTTGGACACCGATTTTGCCGATTCTTTTAAAATATATATATTTCTTTACACCTTTTATTTAATCTTTATTTAACTAGGCAAGTCAGTTAAGAACACATTCTTATTTTCAATGACGGCCTAGGAATGGTGGGTTACCTGCCTCGTTCATGGGCAGAACGACAGATTTTCCCCTTGTCAGCTCGGGGGATCCAATCTTGCAACCTTACAGTTAACTAGTCCAACGCAATAACGACCGTTGCACTCTTTCCACTCCACAAGGAGACTGCCTGTTACGCGAATGCAGCAAGCCAAGGTAAGTTGCTAGCTAGCATTAAACTTATCTTATAAAAAACAATCAATCATAATCACTAGTTAACTACACATGGTTGATGATATTACTAGATATTATCTAGTGGGTCCTGCGTTGTGTATAATCTGACTGAGTATACAAGTATCTAAGTATCTGACTGAGCGGTGGTAGGCAGAAGCAGGCGTGTAAACATTCATTCAAACAGCACTTTCGTGCGTTTTGCCAGCAGCTCTTCGTTGTGCGTCAAGCATTGCGCTGTTTATGACTCCAAGCCTATCAACTCCCGAGATGCTGGTGTAACCGAAGTGAAATGGCTGGCTAGTTAACGCTCGCTAATAGCGTTTCAAACGTCACTCGCTCTGAGCCTTGGGGTGGTTGTTTCCCTTGCTCTGCATGGGTAACGCTGCTTCGAGGGTGGCTGTTGTCGTTGTGTTCCTGGTTCCAGCCCAGGGAGGAGCGAGGAGAGGGACGGAAGCTATACTGTTACACTGGCAATACTAAAGTGCCTATAAGAACATCCAATAGTCAAAGGTTATTGAAATACAAATGTTATAGAGGGAAAAAGTCCTATAATTCCTATAATAACTACAACCTAAAACTTCTTACCTGGGAATATTTAAGACTCATGTTAAAAGGAACCACCAACTTTCATATGTTCTCATGTTCTGAGCAAGGAATTTAAACGTTAGCTTTCTTACATAGCACATATTGCACTCTTACTTTCTTCTCCATCACTTTGTTTTTGCATTATTTAAACCAAATTCAACATGTTTCATTATTTACTTGAGGCTACATTTATTTTATTGATGTATTATATTAAGTTAAAATAAGTGTTCATTCAGTATTGTTGTAATTGTCATTATTAAAAATCAGCCGATTAATCGGTATCAGGTTTTCTGGTTCTCCAATAATCGGTATCGGCGTTGAAAAATCATAATCGGTCGACCTCTAATACATAGTCCCCTTGTGTACTCCCTGTTCACCCACGACTGTGGCCAAACACAACTCCAACACCATTAAGTTTGCTGACGACACAACAGTGACTGACAACGATGAGACGGCCTATAGGGAGGTGGTCAGAGACCTGGCAGTGTGGTGCCAAGACAACAACCTCTCCCTCAATGTGAGCAAGACAAAGGAGCTGATCGTGGACTACAGGAAAAGGAGGGCCGAACAGGCCCCCATTAATATCGACGGGGCTGCAGTGGAGCAGGTTGAGAGCTCCTTGGTGTCCACATCACCAACAAACTATCATGGTCCAAACACACCAAGACAGTTGTGAAGACCGCACGACAAAACCTTGTCCCACTCAGGAGACTGAAAAGATTTGACATGGGTCCCCAGATCCTCAAAAGGTTCTACAGCTGCACCATCGAGAGCATCCTGACAGGCATCAACGCCTGGTATGGCAACTGCTCAGCATCTGACCGTAAGGCGCAACAGAGGGTAGTGCGTACGGCCCAGTACATCACTGGGGCCAAGCTTCCTGACGTCCAGGACCTATATAATAAGCGGCGTCAGAGGAAGACCCAAAAAATTGTCTAAGACTCCAGTAATCCAAGTCATAGACTGTTCTCTCTGCTACCGCACGGCAAGCGGTACCGGATCGCCAAGTCTAGGAACCAAAAGCGTCCTTAACGGCTTCTACCCCCAAGCCATAAGACTGCTGAACAATTAATGAAATGGCCACCCAGACATTGTAAATCAATGTAAATAGTTTCTCTTTTTCCCCCCCTTTGTTTTTACACTGCTGCTACTCGCTGTTTATTATCTATGCATAGTCACTTTAGAAATTACCTCGACTAACCTGTACACCCGCACATTGACTCGGTACCGGTACCCCCAGTATATAGCCTCATTATTGTTATGTTATTTTCTTGTTAATTTTTTACTTTAAAAAAATATGTTTTGTTACAGAAATACTTTTAGTTAATTTAGTAAATATTTTCTTAACTCTGTTTCTTGAACTGCATTGTTGGTTATTAAGGGCTTGTAAGTAAGTATTTCACGGTTGTATTCGGCGCATTGACTTGTTGGCTGCTTTTCCTTCACTCTGCGGTCCAACTTATCCTAAACCATCTCAATTGAGTTAAAGTCAGGTGATTGTTGATGCCAGGTCATCGCTGCAGAATTATGTGGTAGCCATGCTGGTTATGTGTGCCTTGAATTCTAAATAAATCACAGACAGTGTTACCAGCAAAGCCTCCTCCTCCATGCTTCACAGTGGCAACCACACATTCGAGATCATGCGTTCACCTACTCGGCGTCTCACAAAGACACGGCGGTTGGAACCAAAAATCTCTAACTTGGACTCCAGACCAAAGGACAAATTTCCACCGGTTTAATGTCCATTGCTCGTGTTTCTTGGCCCAAGCAAGTCTCCTCTTCTTAATGGTGTCCTTTTAGTAGTGGTTTCTTTGCAGCAATTTGACCATGAAGGCCTGATTCACGCAGTCTCCTCTGAACAGTTGATATTGAGATGTGTCTCTTACTTGAAGCATTTATTTGGGGTGAAATCTGAGGCTGGTAGCTAATGAACGTATCCTCTGCAACAGAGGTAACTCTGGGTCTTCCTTTCCTGTGGCGGTCCTCATGAGAGCCAGTTTCATCATAGCGCTTGATGGCTTTTGCGACTGCACTTGAATAAACTTTCAAAGTTCTTGACATTTTCCATATTGACTGACCATCATGTCTTATAGTAATGAGGGACTGTCGTTTCTCTTTGCTTATTTGAGCTATTCTTGTCATAATATTGACTTGTCTTTTACCAAATAGGGTTATCTTCTGTATACCACCCCTACCTTGTCACAACACAACTGATTGGCTCAAATGCATTTAGAAGGAAAGAAATTCCACAAATGAACTTTTTAAGAAGGAACACGTGGTAATTGAAATGTATTCCAGGTGACTACCTAATGAAGTTGTTTGAGAGAATGCCAAGAGTGTGCAAACTTTGAAAAATCTCAAATTTATTTTGATTTAACACTTTTGGTTATTACGTGATTCCATATGTGTTATTTCATAGCTTTAATGTCTTCACTATTATTCTACAATGTAAAAAAAAAAAAAAACCCTGGAATGAGTAGGTGTGTCCAAACTATTGACTGGTGTATGTAGGTAAATCTGTTCTATGTGGCACAATTTCTATGCTTCCCATTCTTAAGTTACATTTTTGTGTCTTTTACTTTTGATTTTGTACACCAGCTTCAAACATTTGAAAATACAATATTTTTAGGTTATTGAAAATAGATTTCACAGCGGTTCAGATGGTACAATGATCATCTACACTATACATTGCTTGTTTTTTGTCACAAATTGAAATTATGCGAACTTTTAGATTTTTAGTAACCAGGAAATGCTGAGCAATTTCTACATATTGCACCTTTTTAACTTAATTTGGCTGAGGCATTCAGCTGCATCAAACATGTATAGCACACACTGACACAGGAGTAATTATACATAGATGTACAAAACAAGTGCTGTTGCTGGTCCTATGTGGTTCAGGGCCTCTAATTTTGACCCCCATGAAGTCATTTCTCATTGGCTCTGTTCTGATGTCTCTCTCTTTCTCTCTCTTTCTCTCTCTTTCTCTCTCTCTCTCTCTTTCTGTCTCTCTCTCTCTCTCTCTTTCTGCCTATCTCCAGAGTTATCAGCAAGGTGGTCTTGAATTCCGAGCCTCCGCCACCGCCTAAGATGCCAGCTCCTAAGACCCCCGCCGCCAAATCTGGACCCGGCAATCGCCTTCAGCTGCCGCCACCACCTCCAATCCTCCCTGCAATACCCTCGTTGGCACCCCCTGCATCCCATCTTCCCCCTGACAGCCCTCCCCCTGCCATGCTCTCCCCCGCATCCTCCGGCAAAACATGTGTACGCAGCGTGGTCACTGAAACTGTCAAGACATATGTGGTGAGTGCCATGCCACTATATTACTCATGTATCTCTCCTGACTATTCTGTCTTCCTGTGGGACCCCCTTAATCACTCATATACAGCTCATTTTTAAAAACGTATTTCACCTTTATTTAACCAGGTAGGCTAGTTGAGAACACCTTTATTTAACCAGGTAGGCTAGTTGAGAACACATTTATTTAACCAGGTAGGCCAGTTGAGAACACCTTTATTTAACCAGGTAGGCCAGTTGAGAACACCTTTTATTTAACCAGGTAGGCTAGTTGAGAACACCTTTATTTAACCAGGTAGGCTAGTTGAGAACACCTTTATTTAACCAGGTAGGCTAGTTGAGAACACCTTTATTTAACCAGGTAGGCTAGTTGAGAACACCTTTATTTAACCAGGTAGGCCAGTTGAGAACAAGTTCTCATTTACAACTGTGACCTGGCCAAGATAAAGCAAAGCAGCGCGACACAAACAACACAACACAGAGTTACACATGGAATAAACAAACGTACAGTCAATAACGCAATAGAAAAATATACATGCAGTGAGTGCAAATGTAATTAGATTAGGGAGGAAAAGGCAATAAATAGGCCATAGTGGCAAAATAATTTAAACTTAGCAATTAAACACTGGAGTGATAGATGTGTAGAAGATGAATGTGCAAGTAGAGATACCAGGGTGCAAAGGAGAGAGAAAAAAACAATATTTGGATGAGGTAGTTGGGTGGGCTATTTACAGATGGGCTGTGTACAGGTGCAATGATCGGTAAGCTGCTCTGACAGCTGATGCTTAAAGTTAGTGAGGGACATGTGGCTGGAAACATGTCTTTCTACTCCTATGTGCATTGAAATATGTTTTTATTGAAGAAGCACAACTGCAGTATACATAGTCTTGAGCATGTTCTCCATTGCTCCGGATAGTAACAGGTAATGGATATACGCTGTGTATACCAAACATTAGGAATAGCTCACTAATATCGAGTTGAACCCCCTTTAGACCTCAGAACAGCCTCCATTCATCAGGGCTCTACAAGGTGTCAAAAGCATTCCACGTCAATGCTGGCTCAAGTTGGCCTCCCACAGTTGTGTCAAGTTGGCTGGATGTCCTTTTGGTGATGGACCATTCTTGATACACACTGGAAATTGTTGAGCAGTGTTGCAGTTCTTGACACAAATTGCCTGGCACTTACTACCATACCCTGTTCAAAGGCACTTAAATCGTTTGTCTTGCCCATTCACCCTCTGAATGGCACACAGACAATCCATGTCTCAATTGTCTCAAGGCTTAAAAATCATCCTTAACTTGTCTCCTCCCCTTCATCTACACGGATTGAAGTGGATTTAACAAGTGACATCAATAAGGGATCATTACTTTCACCTGGATTCACCTAGGAAAGAGCAGATGTTCCTAATGTTTTGTACACTCAGTGTACATAGGCATACATAATAAACACCTTTTATTTTCTGTGATGCCTATTCTTATTGTACTCCTGAGTGTCTTGTTGCTAATGTTGTTTCCCCTGTAGGTCCGTGATGAGTGGGGAAATAAGGTCTGGATCTGTCCTGGCTGTAACAAGCCTGACGACGGCAGTCCCATGATTGGCTGTGATGACTGTGATGACTGGTACCACTGGTAAGAGAGGTTTGGATTCATTTATCCAGCCATTAATTCATTTTTTAAAATTAATTTGTTAATTTGTTTGTTAATTCATTCATTTACTGTAGAACTATAGTGAGGAACATTGACTAGTTGTTGATGTAGAACCATAGTGAGGAACATTGACTAGTTGTTACTGTAAAACCATAGTGAGGAACATTGACTAGTTATTACTGTAAAACCATAGTGAGGAACATTGACTAGTTGATGTTGTTGACTAGTTGGAACATTGACTAGTTATTACTGTAGACATATAGTTATGAACATTGACTAGTTGTTGCTGTAGAACCATAGTGAGGAACATTGACTAGTTATTACTGTAGAACCATAGTGAGAAACATTGACTAGTTATTACTGTAAAACCATAGTGAGGAACATTGACTAGTTATTACTGTAAAACCATAGTGAGGAACATTGACTAGTTGTTGTTGTAGAACCATAGTGAGGAACATTGACTAGTTGGTGCTGTAGACCCATAGTGAGGAACATTGACTAGTTATTGCTGTAGAACCATAGTGAGGAACATTGACTAGTTGATGTTGTTGACTAGTTGGAACATTGACTAGTTGTTACTGTAAAACCATAGTGAGGAACATTGACTAGTTATTACTGTAGAACCATAGTGAGGAACATTGACTAGTTATTACTGTAAAACCATAGTGAGGAACATTGACTAGTTGTTGTTGTAGAACCATAGTGAGGAACATTGACTAGTTGTTGTTGTAGAACCATAGTGAGGAACATTGACTGGTTATTACTGTAGAACCATAGTGAGGAACATTGACTAGTTATTACTGTAAAACCATAGTGAGGAACATTGACTAGTTATTACTGTAAAACCATAGTGAGGAACATTGACTGGTTATTACTGTAGAACCATAGTGAGGAACATTGACTAGTTATTACTGTAAAACCATAGTGAGGAACATTGACTAGTTATTACTGTAAAACCATAGTGAGGAACATTGACTAGTTGGTGCTGTAGAACCATAGTGAGGAACATTGACTAGTTATTACTGTAGAACCATAGTGAGGAACATTGACTAGTTGATGCTGTTGACTAGTTTGGAACATTGACTGGTTGTAACCTAAAGAATACAACTTATGCTACGCTGTGGAAAGCTGATCTACTCTTACTATGTCTCTCTTTTGGATCATTCCATCTTCCCTCCTTTTTATCACTCACTGATTCCATCTTTCTCCCCCCAGGCCTTGTGTCGGGATGGTCTCGGCCCCTCCCGAGGACCAACAGTGGTTTTGTGTGAAGTGTGCCGGCAAGAAAAAGGACAAAAAACACAAGAAGAGGAAACACAAAGTGCATTGAGAGAGACGATGCAAAACATAGGACTTAGGACTGTTCATTCGCTGGACTGACTGCTTCTTCAAGCCATCCTCTTGGAACACTCCGGGCACTGCTGTAAACAAAGACAGAAAGAAAAGTTTGAAAAACATGACAGATGAGACATTCACACCTCCTGATGACTTTAGTTAATGACATGATGAGCCAATGATATGATAGCGCCCGTGTATGACTGTAGGAAACAAAGAAATACAGACTCTTTAACCAGCACATGTCCAACCGCCGTTCTGTGGGTTCCATGGTTACGACGCTTCCTTCCCCTCCCTTCTGTAAAGTGTTTTGGGGAGGGGGGTGCTTTTAAGTCTGCGTCCTGGTTTTCTACCCTTCTGTCTGTGGGCACTAGCACTCCACATCATGGATATCTAACCAAGTGTGCACTTGCACAGTCCCTTTCATGGATTGAACAATCTCTTAGAGTGTGCACTTGCACACTTGGGTAGATAATCAGGACGCAGCCTCCTGTTGATGTGAGAGCCCAGCGTTCAGGAAGGAATGTTCAGGTGCTCTAATGTCGTCATGGAGATCATGCTTTTCAATCATCATGGCTTCAAACAGATAATTGTTGAGTTCAGTGTTGTCAAAGAGAACAGGGTATAGAGAGAAGTCTACATTCATCTTGTTGTTGTTTACCTTAGTAATGTCATAGCCTGGTCCCAGATCTGTGTGTGCTCTCTTGCCAATTCTGATGGCTATTGTCTTGAGTTGGAGACAGCAAGACAATACAAACACATCTGGGAACCAGGCTAGTATTGTCACATAAAAGGAGGTCAATAATATCAAACTGAATGACAGATTCAGATCCTGTTTAAAATCCCCCCTCTCAGTTTTCTGCTGCAGTATCCTAAAATATGTCATGTATTGTCCCCTACGTATTTATTGAGAAAGTGAAGCTAAAACTTTTTTAATGTGACTCTATGCTCCAGCATTTTGGATTTGAGATCAAATATTTTATATGTGGTGATGACAGAATGTCCTATTTTATTTTAGGGTATTTTCATACATATCTGTTTTACCGTTGAGAAATGAATGCACTTTACGTATCTAGTCCGCCCATTTGAATTCCGACAAATTCACTTATAGTGTATTACATTTAGTCAAAACTTGGACTATTTGTTTCCATATTTCTAGCACACAATGACTACATAAAGCTTGTGACTCTACAAGCGGGTCGGATGCATTTGCAGTTTGTTTTGGCTGTGTTTCTGATTATGTTGTGTCCAATAGAAAGCTATGGTAAATAATGTATTGTGTCACTTTTTATTTTAAATAAGAATAGAATATTTTACATTCATGTGGATGCTACCATGGGTACGGATAATCATGACTTGAGTCGTGAATAATAATGAGTGAGAAAGTTATATTCACAAAGATCATGCCCCCAAAACACGCTAACCTCTTAACCATTAACAAAAACAGGTGTTATGATATGTATGCCTGTAACTTTCTCGCTCATCATGATTCAGGATTCATTCAGGACTCTCTGTAACCATGGTAGCATCCACATTCATGTAGTTGTGTTAAGAAAGCATTATATTCTTATTTACAATTAAAAGAGGCTCCAAAATGACACAACATTGTTTACCATTAATTTAATTTCTATTGGAACACAACATAATCTGAAACACAAACTAAACAAACTGCAAATGCATCCAACAAGTTTGTAGAGTCACAAACTTGATGTAGTCATTGTGTGCTAGGAATAATGGGACTAAATACTAAACTTTTGACTAAATGTAACACTATAAGTTAATTTGTCCAAATACTGTATTTGTCATGACAACTTCAAATGGGGGGGGGGGGACTAAATGCATAAAGTGCTTATATTTCTAAACAGGAAAACAGATTTATGAAAATACCCTCAAATAAAAAGTGACATTCTCTACTGTTGCCTCATATAAAACATTTGATCTCAAATCCAAAATGCTGGAGTATAGGGCCAAATGTCAAAGTTTTAGCTTCCCTGTCCAAATAAATACGTAGGGGATAGTATATAAAGCCACGTGCATTTTGTTCTTAGGACTTTTATTCTAATTTGTTAAATCCATTTCCAGATGATTGGTTTTTAACTTGAATAATTTTCAGTGATTTCTGTATATATTTTATTTTTAATGAAAGTTTGTATTTTTTATTTTTCATATAAATTGTCTCCAAATCAGTTCTACAGTAGCTGTGCTCATTGTAAAGGTATCTAATTTTGCTGATATTTCATATATTAAAGCCTAACAGTCTCTGTTAACTACACATAAATCTCATTGCCATCCTAAAAAATGGAAAGAGTAGTTGGTCATCTTCATCTGTACCCAAGTTCTCTGTAGGCATCTGTCCTTGTTTCCATGATTCAAGTTGAGATCCCACTTCTATCTAACATTGTGCATTTTATTTTACATTGATTGTTCTGTGTGCAATCCTCACCCTTTTGCCCTAAGATACGTTTTTCTTAGTTTGTTTTGATGCATTTAATTCATGAAAATACAGTGGAAATATTTTAACAAAACCGAAGTTGAATTTGTTAAATGAATCTGAAATGTTTGGATAAGGAAGCAGTGTGTCATTTTTTTTGTTGTTGCTGTCATTTGGATTTAAATTTGTCTGAGGAGTATGGAGTCATACAGCCCAAAATAAGTCGTTTCCTCTCCCTTGTCCACAGTCCCCTTCCATAAGGAGTTGGCAAGAGATTAAACAGACTGGCACCCAGAAGTCTAGTGGATAATATACAAGAAACACCTCATATAGAGTGTTCAAGTGGAGCCTACTAGAATGTTCAAGTAGTAGAATCTAGCGCAGAGCGTTTACGTAGAGTCTAAAGCCTAGTGTAAACTTACAAGTAGTAGAATCTAGCGCAGAGCGTTTACGTAGAGTCTAAAGCCTAGTGTAAACTTACAAGTAGTAGAATCTAGCGCAGAGCGTTTACGTAGAGTCTAAAGCCTAGTGTAAACTTACAAGTAGTAGAATCTAGCGCAGAGCGTTTACGTAGAGTCTAAAGCCTAGTGTAAACTTACAAGTAGTAGAATCTAGCGCAGAGCGTTTACGTAGAGTCTAAAGCCTAGTGTAAACTTACAAGTAACACTTTACTTAAAGCTGACGGGTAAAATACTTTATTATTTGCTGAAGACATATATGATCCTTCATAATGTCTTTATAAGACTTAAAAATCCAAGGGTAGGTAGAATGTTTTAAGAAGTAATGTCTTCCTGGTGTGGTAATACACAGTATTTAGCCAATTTAAAAGGTCTGTCCGGCACTATACAGCACAGTTTATATGTTCCATTACACAGCAATTCTTCAAATTTTGCATTTCTCCATATGACCACATGGTGTCATTCTTAATGCAGGTACTGGCAGACTTCTTCACATGCCCCGACATTGAGTGTGGAGCTCTTATCCAATGTTGGATTCCGGGGTGTGAAGAAGTGGAATTCATTTTGTGCATAGAATGCTGTAGAAACCATGTGGAACGTCTCTGAGGAATAGTTTGGCCCCGAGCTGACAAGGTAAAATTCTGTCGTTCTACCCACTGTTCCCCGGGCGCCGTGGATGTCGATTCAAGGCAGCCTCCCGCACCTCTCTGATTCAGACGGGTTGGGTTAAATGTGGAATAGACATTTCAGTTGAATGCATTCAGTTGTACAACTGACTAGGTATCCCCCTTTCACTTTCTGCAATTTGAACTGTTAATTAAAGTCCAGTAGCTTTTGTAGTGTCTGTCTTTAAGCCCACATGATGCAACCACAGTGCCATGGGATTGCAATAGACGAGTAAATAGATTTTCTGATTGGACCATAATGAGGCCTATATCATGCAGGGAACTATTTTGTTGCTACCCATCTGTCTAGGTAAAAAATGGCATGTGCTGTTGGCAATGTTTGATTTTGAAGAAAGCACAAAAATATTTTAGAAAAGTTTTATTTTTTTGTTCATCTTGCCAAATCCTATGGCCCTTCACTTCACAGGTCAAATAACTATATACAGCCACCCAGTGAATAGGGACTGGGTTTTTGTTTTGCCGTCGTTAATAGGATACGTGTTAATGTTACATTTGCTCTCCAGATCTCTCATCCTTTTATATACAATATATAACCGTTCCTGTGACAATAATAGGAATAGCAACACCATGCAAGCAGTGAAATCATCACCATAGTAACAGGCAGTATTTTTTTAACCTCTCGTCTCTCCATGAGTTAGGAGGCAATTGGTTTGTAACTTGGATCGTGATGACATTTAAAACCAGAATCTGTCATCTGTACTCCAATGGGTCTATAATATATTATTAATTGATTGCACCTTTAAGGAGATACCTACACTATTCCTTTCTTCTCTATCTCTGCTTGTCTGGCTGTCTCTCTCTGCCTGTCTGGCTGTGTCTCTCTGCCTGTCTGGCTGTGTCTCTCTCTGCCTGTATGGCTGTGTCTCTCTCTGCCTGTCTGGCTGTGTCTCTCTCTGCCTGTCTGGCTGTGTCACTCTGCCTGTATGGCTGTGTCTCTCTGCCTGTCTGGCTGTCTCTCTCTGCCTGTCTGGCTGTGTCTCTCTCTGCCTGTCTGGCTGTCTCTCTCTGCCTGTCTGGCTGTGTCTCTCTCTGCCTGTCTGGCTGTGTCTGTCTCTGCCTGTATGGCTATGTCTCTCTCTGCCTGTCTGGCTGTGTCTCTCTCTGCCTGTCTGGCTGTGTCTCTCTCTGCCTGTCTGGCTGTGTCTCTCTCTGCCTGTCTGGCTGTGTCTCTCTCTGCCTGTCTGTCTCTCTCTCTGCCTGTCTGCCTGTCTATCTCTCTGCCTGACTGTCTCTCTGCCTATCTGTCTCTCTCTCTGTCAGTCTGTATGCATGCCTGCCTGTCTGTCTCTCTGTCAGTCTGTATGCCTGCCTCTCTGCCTGTCTGTCTGTCTCTCTGCCTGTCTGTATGCCTGCCTGTCTGTCACAACCCGGTACATCTCATGCTGGGGGTTTCATTTTGGTCTATTTTAGGCTGCTTGAGTCAGATGATTTGGGCTCCAAATCTTGTTGAAATCTTCACAGTAAATTGAAATATTTGGCCAGGCAGAAAGCAGAACTGATGCACTATACTGTCATGCTTGGGCTGTGTTGTGTTGTATGGGTGGTGGGTGGGTGGCTAGTGTAGGTGAGTGCTAAAAATGTAATGGCGTTTAGAGAGTGTTATGAGATAAAGAGTGAAAGTGTGTGTGTGTGTGCCACAGCTGGCCCTCGATGGGAAAGAGACAGTCTTCTGATGTGAAGAAGTCTGAAAGGAAGTGAAACAGGACCTTGGAAAAAGAGAAGTGAAAAGTGTTCTCTTGCAAGATAAGCTCTGTGCTTTGTACAGATAACTAAAAACGTGTTTTAATGGCGGCTCTCTGCCAGCTTCATCAGGTTATACAACACCATGCATTCAATGAACAATACATAGATCATTGAATGTGTAAACATTTCCCTCAAATGCCTTTCTTTATAGAAAGTGTGGTATGCTCAGATGTGCTTATAAAAAGCCAGGAAACATTATACAGTGTGTGCAGGGTTTAAGTCAAGTCACTGTGACAGAAAGTGTAAACAGAGGGAGAGAGCGAGACAGAGAGTAAGTGGTGTAAACAAGTTTGGCATTTGAAATTGAACTGGACTTTTTACAAGCTCTTCCCTGCTAATGTAAGAGTCATATCAATGTCGAGCATATCCTTTCTTACAAGCAAACCGTTTCCTCTCCCATGTGACATGTGAGACCTTTGGAGATGTATTGGAGATGTGTGAGACCTACAGGGAGATGTGTGAGACCTACAGGGAGATGTATTGGAGATGTGTGAGACCTACAGGGAGATGTATTGGAGATGTGTGAGACCTACAGGCAGATGTATTGGAGATGTGTGAGACCTACAGGGAGAGGTATTGGAGATGTGTGAGACCTACAGGGAGATATATTGGAGATGTGTGAGACCTACAGGGAGATGTGTGAGACCTACAGGGAGATATATTGGAGATGTGTGAGAGATGTGTGAGACCTACAGGGAGATATATTAGAGATGTGTGAGACCTACAGGGAGATGTATTGGAGATGTGTGAGACCTTAGGAGATGTATTGGGGATGTGTGAGACCTACAGGGAGATATATTGGAGATGTGTGAGACCTACAGGGAGATATATTGGAGATGTGTGAGACCTACAGGGAGATGGCGACGTCAGGAGAAACAAGGTTATAGGAATGCTTGTCACCTCTCGTGAATACCATGACTGTCTAGTCCTGTTGATCATCTTAGCCAAACGCATCTTATGGTGTTGGGTAGTTAAGATGTCCCCACCCCCCACCCCCTCAACATACTGTTGGGTGTCAAGTCTCATACATTCACAGCTTGTTGCCTGGTCTTGTTGCCGGGTCTTGTTGCTGGGTCATCTGTTGCCGGGTCTTGTTGCTGGGTCATCTGTTGCCGGGTCTTGTTGCCGGGTCATCTGTTGCCGGGTCTTGTTGCCGGGTCATCTGTTGCCGGGTCATCTGTTGCCGGGTCTTGTTGCCGCGTCATCTGTTGCCGGGTCTTGTTGCCGGGTCATCTGTTGCATCATAAATTGTTTATCTGAGGGTGTTTATATGATCCAATTAAAGCTGGTCATCACAGGGCCTGGACTGGAGGTTCTCATAGACATAGTCACTGGCCAGAAACGACCAATACCCTGAACCAATACCCTGAACCAATACCTACGGATGGAGCTTTCATTTCTACAAAATAATGGATAACAAGACACAGACTGACAGAAGTTTCACAATCTGTTTTCACAATCAGACCCATGTGAAAGTGCATCCACTAATAGAAAGGGAAAGGGGCTCTAGAACAGTCTGCAGCATCCGGCCTCCCCCTACTAGAATCTGAAGTCAAATGTCTACTGTTTGCTGATGATCTGGTACTTCTGTCACCAACCAAGGAGGGCCTACAGCAGCACCTAGATATTCTGCACATATTCTGCCAGACCTGGGCCATTACAGTAAATCTCAGTAAGACCAAAATAATGGTGTTCCAAAAAAGGTCCAGTCGCCAGGACCATAAATACAAATTCCATCTAGACACCATTGCCCTGGACACAAAAAAACTATACATTCCTTGGCCTAAACATCAGCGTCACAGGTAACTTCCACAAAGCTGTGAACGATCTGAGAGACAAGGCATGAAAGGCCTATGCCATCAAAAGGAATATCAAATTTGACATACCAATTAGGATTTGGCTAAAAATACTTGAATCAGTTACAGAACCCATTGCCCTTTATTGTTGTGAGGTCTGAGGTCCGCTCACCAACCAAAAATTCACAAAATGGGACACTGCATGCAGAATTCTGCAAAAAATATCCTCTGTGTACAATGTAAAACACCAAATAATGAATGCAGAGCAGAATTAGGCCGATACCCACTAATTATCAAAATCCAGAAAAGAGCCGTTAAATTCTACAACCATCTAAAAGGAAGCGATTCCCAAACCTATAACAAAGCCATAACCTACAGCGAGATGAACCTGGAGAAGAGTCCTTTAAGCAAGCTGTTCTTGGGGCTCTGTTCAGAAACACAAACAGACCCCACAGAGCCCCAGGACAGCAACACAATTAGACCCAACCAAATAATGAGAAAACAAAAAGAAAATTACTTGACACATTGGAAAGAATTAACAAAAAAACTGAGCAAACAAGAATGTTATTTGGCCCTAAACAGAGAATACACAGTGTAACTGTAACTGACCCAAAATTAAGGAAAGCTTTGACTATGTACAAACTCAGTGAGCATATCCTTGCTATTGAGAAATGCAGACCTGGCTCTCAAGAGAAGACTGGCTATGTGTACACTGCTCACAACATGAGTGGAGGCTGAGCTGCACATCCTAACCTGCCAAATGTATGACCTATTAGAGACACATATTTCCCTCAGATTACACAGAGCCACAAAGAATTCAAAAATAAATCACATTTTGATAAACTCCCATATCTATTGGGTGAAAAACCACAGTGTGCAAGATGTGTGACCTGTTGCCACAATAAAAGGGCGACCAGTGAAGAACAAACACCATCATAAATACTACCCATTTTTATGCTTATTTATTTTCCCTATTTGCACATCGTTACAACACTCTATATAGACATAATATGGCATTTGAAATGTCTTTATTCTTTTGGAACTTCTGTGAGTGTAATGTTTAATGTACATTTTTTATTGCTTATTTCCTTGTTTCTTTATCATCTATTTCACTTGCTTTGGCAATGTTAACACATGTTTCCCCCATGCCAATAAAGCCCCTTAAATTGAATTGCGAGAAAGAGAGAAAGAGAGGGGAGAGAGAGACTGAAACATGTCTTTCAGTAGCTTAACACAGTCGTACTACGGATATGGTTGACTAACGGATGAGGTGGTTGACTAACGGATGAGGTGGTTGACTAACGGATGTGGTGGTTGACTAACGGATGATGACTAACGGATGTGGTGGTTGACTAATGGATGAGGTGGTTGACTAACGGATGAAGACTAACGGATGTGGTGGTTGACTAACGGGTGAGGTGGTTGACGTACGGATGTGGTGGTTGACTAACGGATGAGGTGGTTGACTAACGGATGTGGTGGTTGACTAACGGATGTGGTGGTTGACTAACGGATGATGACTAACGGATGTGGTGGTTGACTAACGGATGAGGTGGTTGACCTACGGATGTGGTGGTTGACTAACTGATGAGGTGGTTGACTAACGGATGTGGTGGTTGACTAACGGATGATGACTAACGGATGTGGTGGTTGACTAACGGATGAGGTGATTGACCTACGGATGTGGTGATTGACTAACTGATGAGGTGGTTGACTAACGGATGTGGTGGTTGACTAACGGATGTGGTGGTTGACTAACGGATGATGACTAACGGATGTGGTGGTTGACTAACGGATGAGGTGGTTGACTAACTGATGAGGTGGTTGACTAACGGATGAGGTGGTTGACTAATGGATGATGACTAACGGATGTGGTGGTTGACTAACGGATGAGGTGGTTGACTAACGGATGATGACTAACGGATGTGGTGGTTGACTAACGGATGAGGTGGCTGACTAACGGATGTGGTGATTGACTAACGGATGATGACTAACGGATGTGGTGGTTGACTAACGGATGTGGTGGTTGACTAACGGATGATGACTAACGGATGTGGTGGTTGACTAACGGATGAGGTGGTTGACCTACGGATGTGGTGGTTGACTAACTGATGAGGTGGTTGACTAACGGATGTGGTGGTTGACTAACGGATGATGACTAACGGATGTGGTGGTTGACTAACGGATGAGGTGGTTGAATAACTGATGAGGTTGTTGACTAACGGATGTGGTGGTTGACTAATGGATGATGACTAACGGATGTGGTGGTTGACTAACGGATGTGGTGGTTGACTAACGGATGTGGTGGTTGACTAACGGATGTGGTGGTTGACTAACGGATGAGGTGGTTGACTAACGGATGTGGTGGTTGACTAACGGATGTGGTGGTTGACTAACGGATGAGGTGGTTGACTAATGGATGATGACTAACGGATGTGGTTGACTAACGGATGTGGTGGTTGACTAACGGATGTGGTGGTTGACTAACGGATGAGGTGGTTGACTAACGGATGAGGTGGTTGACTAACGGATGTGGTTGACTAACGGATGTGGTAGTTGACTAACGGATGAGGTGGTTGACTAACGGATGAGGTGGTTGACTAACGGATGTGGTTGACTAACGGATGAGGTTGACTAACGGATGTGGTGGTTGACTAACGGATGTGGTGGTTGACTAACGGATGAGGTGGTTGACTAACGGATGAGGTTGACTAACGGATGAGGTTGACTAATGGATGTGGTGGTTGACTAACGGATGTGGTGGTTGACTAACAGATGTGCTTGACTAACGGATGAGGTTGACTAACAGATGTGGTGGTTGACTAACGGATGTGGTGGTTGGCTAACGGATGAGGTGGTTGACTAACAGATGTGGTGGTTGGCTAACAGATGTGGTGGTTGGCTAACGGATGTGGTGGTTGGCTAACGGATGAGGTGGTTGACTAACAGATGTGGTGGTTGGCTAACAGATGTGGTGGTTGGCTAACGGATGTGGTGGTTGGCTAACGGATGTGGTGGTTGGCTAACGGATGAGGTGGTTGACTAACAGATGTGGTGGTTGGCTAACAGATGTGGTGGTTGGCTAACGGATGAGGTGGTTGACTAACAGATGTGGTGGTTGGCTAACAGATGTGGTGGTTGACTAACGGATGTGGTGGTTGGCTAACGGATGAGGTGGTTGACTAACAGATGTGGTGGTTGACTAACAGATGTGGTGGTTGGCTAACGGATGTGGTTGACTTTCCTTTCAGATTATATTGAATTTCTGAAAAAAGTGTTACCTTTATAATTGATGTTATTTCCTGAATTATATCATTTCACTGTTTCTGTAATAGATACGGCTTTAATTTCAAAATCCCTTGAATTAGAATCAAGCCTTCTGTTGAACGTGACACTTGGATCAGACTATAGATACTACAATGTTAGAATGTAACATTTGGATCAGAGGTATTTCAGGAAATACTAATGAAAGTTAACTTAGTGCAGGCCAAGAATCCAGGAACTTTAGCTCTCTGCTTCAAACGTTTTTAAAATATATTTTCATTATTTCACCTTTATTTAACCAGGTAGGCTAGTTGAGAACACCTTTATTTAACCAGGTAGGCTAGTTGAGAACACCTTTATTTAACCAGGTAGGCTAGTTGAGAACACCTTTATTTAACCAGGTAGGCTAGTTGAGAACACCTTTATTTAACCAGGTAGGCTAGTTGAGAACACCTTTATTTAACCAGGTAGGCTAGTTGAGAACACCTTTATTTAACCAGGTAGGCTAGTTGAGAA